>NC_037676.1:77294388-77497299 GCF_003255815.1 Theropithecus gelada
TTTTTGAGACGGAGTCTCGCTCTGTCGCCCAGGCTGGAGTGCAGTGGCCGGATCTCAGCTCACTGCAAGCTCCGCCTCCCGGGTTCACGCCATTCTCCTGCCTCAGCCTCCCGAGTAGCTGGGACCACAGGCGCCGCCACCTCGCCCGGCTAGTTTTTTGTATTTTTTAGTAGAGACGGGGTTTCACCGTGTTAGCCAGGATGGTCTCGATCTCCTGACCTCGTGATCCGCCCGTCTCGGCCTCCCAAAGTGCTGGGATTACAGGCTTGAGCCACCGCGCCCGGCCAAGAAACTTAAATGTTGATTGGAAGGATTAGTGTTGATTGGAAGGATTAATTTTTCTCCAGCCCAATCCTGAAGCAGCAAGGGGTAAAAGATATAAGAAAGAGGTGCAGTGGCTCGCGCCTGCAATCCCAGCACTTTGGGAGGCCGAGGAGGGCGAATCACGAGGTCAGGAGATCAAGACCACCCTGGCTAATATGGTGAAATCCCGTCTCTACTAAAATACAAAAAATTAGCCGTGCGTGGTGGCAGGTGTCTGTAGTCCCAGCTACTCTGGAGGCTGAGGCAGGAGAATGGTGTGAACCTGGGAGGCAGAGCTTGCAGTGAGCCGAGATCGTGCCACTGCACTCCAGCCTGGGCGACAGAGCAAGACTCCACCAAAAAAAAAAAAAAAAAAAAAAGAAATATATATGAAAGAAATTATCTGTAGTTCTTGAGAAGGGAGGATGGGATGTGATTCAGAGCACAGGTGGAACACTTTCTCAGAGACACGAAATAAGTAAGTTTGAAGCCAGGACTTGCCCCAGATTTTAATCCGAAACAGGACAAATTCACTTTGAGAGCAAGATGAACATTTTCTTTTTCACACTTGCCCTTCTCTTTCCGTAGACATGGCCAGTTTTGTGTGTGTGTGTGTGTGTGTGTGTGTGTGTGTGTGTTTTCCTGAACTAGTTCATCTATTATTTCCCAAGGGGCTCTTTTAAATGGACCAAAATGTAAATGCAGTATGGATAAATAGGATAAATATGAGGAAAATTGTGCTTTTGGCAAGTCAACAGTTCCGCTTGAATAGAGACTAGATATTAAGGTCAGAAATTGAATGAGGTGATAATTTCTTGTCAGTTCTAAAGTCCTCATTTTAAGCAGAAAATAATATGAGCAGCAGGAAGTGGGAGGTAAGTCAGAAGATTGTCATAAGATTACCCAGAAAGCTTTGATGATTTAAACTAGCCTGAACATCACTAAACTTTCTCTATCTAAACATAGATAGTGTTAGAAAGTATTACCAGATAAAAATAGTTTCCAGTTTCACTCAGTACTCAGTTATTCGCTCCCAGGTATACACAAGGCAGAGAAGTCCCCTGTTCCCAATTAGTGCTTTGGTGCGTTTTTTTATTTTTTTATAGTATATACTTTATATTATTATAGTATATATATACTTTATATCTATTATATATTATGTATATGTATACTTTATATGTATTACATATTATAGTATATATACTTTATATGTATTATATATTATAGTATATATACTTTATATATATTATATATATTATAGTATATATAATTTATATTACTATGAAAGGACATAAATTACATTTTAAATGCAATAAAATCACCTTCAGTAATGCTTTGTGATCTCAACAATCCATACAAGTGCTCTAAACCTTAGATTTCTCTCCAGTAAAGAAAAATGTATACAATAATCTCTAAGATTCTCTTAGCTTTATTAGTTGCATGTGTCTAAGTTAATAATTAAGTCTTTCCACAGGAAAAGTGACATATCTCTAAAACTCAATGCAGAAATCCTCTTATCTAGGTAAGGGTGTTTCTTGTTGAGGGTGGGATGCAGTGAAGAGACTGGGGATTAGCTATATCAAAACCAGCCGACAGAGTTTATACCCCAGACACTCTATGGATACAGAGTACAGTTGAGCTAACGACAGTAGGCCACAGAGGGGAAGACTAGCATGTTTTCAAAACAGAGGCCAAAAGCAGATAGAGAAAGCAAAAGTATAAAGAACCCAGGGGTAAAAAAAAAAAATCCCAAAGCAATACGTAAGGAGAGTGAATAAGTGGTGAATAGACTAGGCAATATATGGATCCAAATTCTTGCCTTTGCCTGTATTTTATGTGTTTACTGTGGCATTGCATTTGGAGAGACTCCAATGTTCAATGGGTAGACCTATTTGAACTTCAGGTTCTAAAAGTTCCTCAGATTACAGAGTGTTCAAGAGCGTGACAGTTAATAACCAAAAATAAATATTATATGTATCAGTTCAGAATCTCTTTTAGAGGCAAATAGCAAGCAGAAAGACCAACTCAAGTTGACTTTAAATGCAAAATTACTGGCTGAAGTAACTGAAAACTCAGGATTAAGACTTAGTTATAGACAAAGCATACATTATTAGAGACTTAAAAAATGTCATTGTGGGTACTTTTAGCCATTGCCACCTTCTCCAGTCTGAGAGTTGGGCAGGGAATGAGTAATTCCCCAAAGAAAAATCAACTTACTGGCAGTGCAGCAGGGGTTACAGAGGCTCAGAGCAAAACAACGAACGTCTTCTACATGATGGTGAATATCTGTGTCCGCTCCCCTCCCTTACCTACTGAGGATGTCTTAGCATATCTCAGTTCAGCCCCAATGGACAGGAAGAAAACTGCTCGCCTCTTTACCATGACTGATGTGCAGTTGTGTCCTTTGGACCTAAGTGTCTTCACTCATTCAAAAGGGAATTATTCCCATAAAATAGCCATGTAATTAAGAATGCAGGGAGACAAAGAACTGGCAGGAGGCCGCTTCTATGCCAAGATTTCAAGGTAATTTCTTACCTGGGTTATAATATAAAGCTCATGGAAGACAATATTTATTCCTGCTCAGTGGGCAAGATATCCCTATGAGTTATTTTTTAGACCACAGAGTTAGAGTCAGTTCCCTTCACCACTCTCATAATCCCCATCTTCATGGTTCTTCTGGTTCCTGGATCCAAAACTTTTGAAACCGGGGTGTCACTTATGACAACATTCTCATGGATGTGACCAACATTTCTAAACTTCAAGATTTATCACTTATTTCCCTGCCTTTTCCCTAGTCTCTCTCCCTGGATGCTTTTATTTTTCAAACAGAAACTTCAAATCGCAATTACTTCCATGCCCCCAGAAAACAACAGCAAAAAGGACGGATCTTGAAATCCTTTCCAGCAATGCTTTCTGCCCCCCACCCCCACCGAAGGAAAACTACATTATTCTCTCCAATTAAAAGATTTGAAAGAAAATAAAAATTTAATGTCAAATAGCCATGCTGTTGCATATGCCCAGATGAGAAAAATAACACAAGTAAATTTCAGACTAATGATTTCTAGGGCTGACATTATGTTATTTAAAATGGTTATGCCCAGTCTTCCTTAGCAATGTTCAACTCACTAGAGAAATGTCAGGGAATAAACCTTGTTCATTCTCTGGCTCAGATGTTAGACTTGAATATAGGTGATAGTGGTACCTCGTAGAGTTCTTTTGTGGTTTTTAAATGAAATATTCAGTAAAATGAAAGACTTAGAAAGAACTGGTCCTCTTTCTGAGATAATGTACATTGGTAACTCATGATGTATGTGATGTTGGTGAAGAGCTCTATTTTTAGAAATAAACTTTTGAACTGGAAATCTTTTTGCATTCAAGTGAAAATAGATGATCTCATAATTTGCAAGTTGTCATGAGAGCACAAATGCCAGAAAGGCAGGGGAAGAGCAATGTAAAGGATTTCATGTGCTAAGTGAAATAGTTTATTGCTGCATGTCATTTCCTTCCTTCAAGTCATTCTTTATCAACATGCCCCTGTCCTGCCTCCTAGATTCACACTTGCCAAATGTCTTAGGGCTGACAGGGAAGATTTACTGGAAAGAAAACAACAGTAATAAAAGAAGGGAAGGAGGCCCAGCTGGGCAGTTCACTTGCATGTGATGTTCAGATTTGGGCAAAGAGAATGTGAAATGGTTTATGACACTCCAATGTCCAATACTTCTGTCACTGTGAAAATAATCTTTGTCTTTGCCTAAGAATACAGAAAGTGTTAAAGGGAGAGAAATAAGCTTTTTAAAGTACTTGTTTATATCAGACATCAACTAGAATATGTTTTTATGTATTTTTCATATTTGCAAAGCATATATTTGATGAAGGACTTGTATTCAGAATATAGAGAATACATAAAGAATAGCTTAATAACAACCCATTGAAATATAGGTGTAATGTGTGAGTGGACTCTTCACTGAATAAGTTATATACATGGCCAATAAACACACATAACAACCTAAATAACATTAGTCATCAGGGAAATGCAAATTAGACTACCAAGAAATAGTACCACATACCTACTGGAATGATTGAAATTAAAAGCTTTGACAACAAATGCAGCAAAAATGTAGAGAAACCAGAACTTTCATACCTTGCTTGTGAGAATATAAAATGATACAATCCTTTTGATAAACTGTTTGCCTTATTTATTTAGATTTTTAAAATTGATATAGTATAGCTGTATATGCTTTTGGAGTGCATGTGACATTTTGATACAGGTATGCAAAGTGTAATAATCAAATTGGGGTGATCAGTATATCCATTACACTAAACATTTCTCTTTCTTTTGTGTTGAGAATATTACAATTATTCTCTTAAAGCTATTTGAAATATACAATAAATTATTTTTAACAAGGATATTTTACCTGTGTTTCTTCACTTTACCCTCAAAGAAGTTTAATACTACATACAACTTTACATCACTATGTAATTTTGTAACAGTTAAGAAAGTGCTGCCGAAACATATTATTTCTCACAATAATGCCTTTCTGGGAGGCATTATTCCTATTGTTTTAGTGAAGAAGAAACTGAGCCAATTTATTAACAAGGTTAATTTTGTTTGATTTTGGACACTGATGCTAACATAGTCTTTTCTTCTTAATTCTACAATGGAGCCATCTTTACAGGAGTTAAGAAGGTTAAATGAGATGGTACAGGTGAAGTATTTGTTTGTACAGTGGCTGCACATAGTATGCACTCAAGAAAAGTTCACCCTAATTTTTCAGAGAAGGTTAGTGGTTTGCTCAATACTTACATGTAAAGCCAGAATGTGGTAAGATTTAGACTCAAAGCAATTCTTCCAACTCCAAGCTCTTTCTACTATGCTCTGTCTCCTGAACAAAAAGACAAACATGCAGAAAAATTCCATTGTTCTAATCTTCCAAAGTGTGCACAGAGACGTACCCGTGCACACATCACTACCTGCCACCTCTTTCCTGGGCCATCATACTTTTTGGTCCTATTCTTTTCATGCACTTGTTTAGATACCTCTTACAGTAGGCAGAATAATAGACCCTTAAAGTTGCTACATCCTAATCCCTGTTACTTTACATGGCAAAAAGGACTTTATGATAAGATTAAAGATCTTGAGATTGGAGTTTTATACTGGATTATCCAGCAGGACCTAATATAATTACAAGGATCTTCATAAGAGGGAGGCAGGAGTGTCAACCTAGAGAGGAGAGATGACAACAGAAATGAAAGTTGGATTGATGGGACCATGAACCAAGGAATGCAGGTGTCCTCTAGAAGCTGATAAAGGGCAAAGAAGAAGATTCTTTCCTAGAGTTTTCGGAAAGAAAACTGAAAACAGCCCTGCCAACGCTGAATTTCAGCCCAGTAAAACCAATTTCAGGCTTTGGACCTCCAGGACTGTAATATAATACATTTGTATTGCTGTAAGCCACTAAATTTGTGGTAATTTGTTACAGCAGAAAAGGAAAACTAATACATCTCCTTTCATTTCTTTCTCCTCCTTTACCATGCTCCTCCATACTAATCTACTCAAATATCTTGGTAGTGAGGGTAAGGTAATTATTTTTATTTGTAACAGCAAATTTAATATTTAATCTTTATGTGGCAGTGGCACAGATGCCAGTAGACTGGGTGTCCCTAGAATCTCAGATCTTCTGGAAGTATCTTTTAATATTTAAAATAAACTGCCTAGAGAATACAATCCTGGTAATTTGGGAAATAAAGCATTCCTTTTAATATTCTTGTGGATTACAGAGGGATTTTGTTTATTTATTACCTTTGATTTAAATTTTTGTTTTTTGGTAAATTACCAGTTTTCTCTCTAGAATTTAATTTTCTGTGGCTGCAGTTCTTTCCTATTTGCACCATGTCAAACTAAGTGTGAGGCACAGACCTCCATTTATCTCCACTCACTATCTATTTATTTTATGCAGAAAGTAAATTAGTACTAACATGAGGTACTGTATATAGAAGAACTTTCCCCAAAAGTTGGAGTAAACAGGGTGGGTTGATGTTACACGCCAGTGATATGGTAAATATTTAATATTAGCTTGCTGATTTTAAATATCTTTGCTTGTTTCCAGCCTTGGGGATTTCTTATGGGTCTCTGCTTCCATACTCCATGTCAATGAACCCTGTGTCTCTCCCTAGATTTCCTCCTCTTTTACCTACTCTCCCACTGTCCATTAAAAAATTGTTTGTTTCTCATCTAAAATTTGTTAAAGCTCTATAAGCCTCCAGGGAAACCAACCAGGTATAAAATTCACTGAGCAAAAAGAGTATCAGTTTGGAGAAGTATCTAAAAAGGCAATAGGGAAGGGTTTTTATAGGGCTTTGATAGTTGGAGTTTTAGTCATCAGGTAGCATCAGGTAAAAGTTAGGAAAGGAAGAAAGATCTTATAAACGAAGAGATTTGCTGGAATAGCTAGTGGTCTTATTTCTGAAACATACGTGTCTTTATAAAGCTACTTTTAAATCAGTTAGTCTTTGTTCTTATATTAGAATGCAAGGGTCTGAACTAGCTGGTATTAAAGCATTTTAAGATTTTTTTGTCTCCACTCCAAAGTACTTCAAGTTTTCAAAACATTGTGAAAATATACTCAATTTGTACATCCAAAAACTCTTTTAGGGGCTTTCCAAAACAGAGCATCCTTTGTCCACATTTTTTCAGCATAAAGTATTCCCAGAGGCATTACAATTATAAC
Organism: Theropithecus gelada; assembly: GCF_003255815.1. NCBI lineage: Eukaryota > Metazoa > Chordata > Mammalia > Primates > Cercopithecidae > Theropithecus > Theropithecus gelada. Next base: position 77,301,420 of record NC_037676.1, read on the forward strand.
CTTTCCTTAAAAACAAATCAATTCTTAGAAATGGCTGCCTTCTCCAGGCTCTCTGGGACAAATACAGTATGCCATTCTGGTAGAAGGCAGAATCAGAAGAGTAAGATTCTGCAAACCACATGCTTTTCTTCTTGTGATAAAGTGGGCTCTATTCTTTTCATTATTCTCAGTTTTCGGGTGAGTTAAATGATGCTGACAGATAAGTAACTTGCCTAAGGTGTGGCATGGAGGTGTGATATGTCTGTGCTGTGCTGCAGCTACGATTCAATTCATTGAGAACTTCCTATGAAAAGGCACACAACTTTGGAGACACCATGCAGGCTCAATGTCCCAATGAGACATTGCCCTAAGATTTGGAACATTTTACAGATGCTAAGATTTATGTCTATATGTTTATTGTCTTTCTCCATAACTGCTTTCATTTCTAATCTTAGAAAAAAATTATTGTCTCTTCCTACTGTATACTGTCTACATTCTGACATTATGTTTGTGTATATGTGTGTGTGAGAGAGGAGAGAGACAGAGACAGAGAGACTTTAGTATCTGAGAGAGATACAATCTTTGTTTTGTCCATGTACTCCAGATATGGTTAAGTTTGTGTCCCCACCTGAATTGTAATCCCCACATGTCAAGGGAGGAAGCTGGTGGGAGGTAATTTGATCATGGGGGCGGTTTCTCCCATGCTGTTCTAGTGACAGTGAGGGAGTTCTCATGAGATCTGGTGGTTTCAAAAGTGGCAGTTTCCCCTGTGGGCACTCTTTCTCTCCTGCTACCATGTAAGATATGTCTTGTTTGCCTTCATCTTCCATGCTTGTAAGTTTCCTGAGGCCTCTCCAGCCATACAGAACTTTGAGTCAATTAAACTTTTCTTTATAAGTTACCCAGTCTCAGGTAGTATCTTTATAGCATTGTGAAAATGAACTAATACAGAAAACTGGTACTGCAGAGAGCAGGGCACTGCTATAAAGATACCTCAAAATGTGAAAGCGACTTTGGAACTGGGTAGTGTGCAGAGGTTGTAATAGTTTGGAAGGTTCAGAAGAAGATAGGAAGATATGGGAAAGTTTGGAACTTCCTAGAGATTTGTTAAATGCTTTTGACCAAAATGCTGTTAGGAATATGGACAATGAAGTCCAGGCTGAGGTGGTCTCATATGGAGATGAGGAATTTCTTGGGAACTGGAACAAAAGTCACTCTTGCCATGCTTTAGCAAAGAGACTGGTGGCATTGTGCCCCTGCCATAGAGATATGTGGAATTTGAAACAGAGAGAGATTATTTAGGGTATCTGGCAGAAGAAATTTCTAAGCAGCAAAGCATTCAAGAGGTGACCTGGCTTTTTCTGAAAGTATATAGTTACATGCATTCACAAAGAGATGATTTGAAATTGGAACTTACGTTCAAAAGGGAAGCAGACCATAAAAGTTTGGAAAACTTGAAGCCTGATTATGTGGTAGAAAAGAAAAACCCATTTTTCTGGGAGAAATTCAAAGCTGCTGCAGAAATTTGCATAAGTAACAAGGATTCAGATGTTAATAACTAATACAATGGGAAAAATGTCTCCAGAGCATGTGATATGGTTTGGCCGTGGGGAAAGATCTTTCCCCATGTGGAAAGACCACCCATGTGGAGCTGTAAGTCCATTAAACCTCTTTCTTTTGTAAATTGCCTAGTCTTGGGTATGTCTTTATCAGCAGTGTGAAAAAGGACTAAGAGGCATGTCAGACATCTTCACTGCAGCCCCTCCCATCACAGGTCTGGAGGCCTAGGAGGGAAAAATGGTTTCGTGGGTCAGGCCCACACAGCCTCAGGACTTGATGCCCTGCATCGGAGCTGTTCCAACTCCAGCCACAGCTGAAAGGGACCAAGGTACAGCTTGAGGCATGACTTCAGAGGGTGCAAGCCCCAAGCCATGGCTTCCACATGGCGTTGGGCCTGTAGGTGCTCAGAGCTTTAGAGCCTCTGCCTAGATTTCAGAGGATGTAAGGAAATGCCTGGATCTCCAGGCATAAGTCTACTGCAGGGGTGGAGCCCTCATCGAGACCCTCTACTAGGGCAGTGTAGAGGGAACATGTGGGGTTGGAGCCCCCACAGAGTCCCCATTGGGGCACTGCCTAGTGGAACTGTGGGAAAGAGGGCCACTGTCCTCCAGACCCCAGAATGGTAGATCCACCAGCAAGTTGTACCATGCACCTGGAAGAGCCATAGGTACTCAATGTTAGCCCATGAAAGCAGCCGTCGGGGCTGTATCCTACAGAGTCACAGGGGCAGAGCTGCTTAAAACCTTGGGAGCCAACCTCTTGCATCAGCTTGCCTGGGATGCGAGACATGGTGTCAAAGGAGATTGTTTTGGAACTTAAAGATTTAATGACTGCCCTGCTCGGCGTTCTATTTGCATGGGGCTTGTGGCCCCTTTGTTTTGACCAATTTCTTCCATTTGTAACAGGAACATTTACACAATGCCTATATCCCCATCTTGAAAGCAACTAACTTGTTTTTTATTTTATAGGCTCATAGGTAGAAGAGACTTACCTTGTCTCAGATGAGACTTTGGATTTGGACTTTTGGGTTCATGCTGGAATGAGTTAAGACTCTGGGGGACTGTGGGAAGGCATGATTGGTTTTGAATTGTGAAAAGGACATGAGATTTGGGAGGGGTTGGGGTAGAATTATATGGTTTGGCTCTGTGTCCCCACTCAAATCTCATCTCAAATTGTAATCTTTACATGTTGAGGGAGGTACCTGGTGGGAGGTGACTGGATCATGGGTGCGGTTTCCCCATACCGTTCTTGTGACAGTGAGGGAGTTCTCACGAGATCTGATGGTTTTAAAAGTTGCAGTTTCCCTTGTGCTCTTTCTTTCCTGTCATCATGTAAGATGTGGCTTGCTTCCCCTTAGCTTCCTGCCATGATTGCAAGTTTCCTGAGGCCTCCCCAGCCAAGCAGAACTGTGACAATTGAGTCACTTTCCTTTATAAATTACCCAGCCTCAGGTATTCTTTACAGCAGTGTGAAAATGAACTAATCCACTTCCTAATGGAGGATCTTTTTAATATCAATTGCCACTCATAGAATCACTTCAGCCAACTTGGATTGAAGGTAGAAGTGAAGGGTACATAGCACAGGAATCCTGTCCTGCTGAAGTTACATAGTCACATTTACCAATTAGAAACACTCTAAGAGGTGAGTATTTAATAATCATTTTACAAATAAAGAGAATGTTCCAAGAGAACAATTAATTTATCAGAGGTAGTACAGCTAGAAATTACATTTGTAATAGTGTCCAGTTAGGCTACATGAACTGTCTCAAGTTAGTACACTGAGGTTACCTTTTGAGTCCACTCAGATCAGCCTGAATTTGAAAACTTGGCTATGGTCATTATCCCCTGCCTTCTCTTTGTTTTTTAAGAGTTTATTTAATTCTTACCACTGTGCTTATTGGAATCCAAGAGTTTTAGAATCCCTTTTCTCTATACTGTTTAGTAATGACACACTAACCTAGCAATTATGTGGAAAAAAAAAAAAAGAATCAGAAACCCCATATTAGTGGAAGTAAACATTTAGAAAAATTTATGTATGTCTTCTAGTTTTGTTTTAGGTCAAACTCTTCTCCTGCCTGCTTAGTTTCCTGGATTGGAATACCCAGGTATTATCTATTGTCATTCCTTCAATTTATCTGGAAAGTCACATATGTCCAAATATTTGGGAAAGGTAATGAGGGTCCTGGAGTGTCCAAATCTATAGACCGCAGCAAGAGGAGAAAGTGCTCTCATTTCACGACAGCATGAATCAGTTCTGGGTTCTAGCGGATACTCAAAGGCTTACTGAAACTTAAAATGAATCAGTATTTAAATCAATATATACAATCCATCTTTATTTTAAAAGAATCTGTTAATACTTTCAAAATTGAATGAAAGGCTGCTGTGTTTACTTATGCTGCAAGGTGGCATTGCTTGTTTGAAAACTCAGGAAGATAATATTGTTTCTGAAGTTAAAATTCAGTCACACATGGGATGGAATTTACCATGTAAATTATGTAGGTCATGTAAACATTGTTTCTGGCTTTCAGAAAATATTGAGCAGTTTACCATTTCCAATTGGAAATAAAGCCAAGCAAATGAAACTAGGAAAGAGGATTATAAAAAAATGCACTGTTCCCTTCAGTTGGCTTCTCTTTCTGCTTACTCATTATAGTCATTATATTTACAAAACAATTAAAACACAGAAATCATCATCAGGAAGCTTCCTAGACACTCTTAAAATTGTTCATTGAATCCAGGAGATGTGGATTATCACCATCATTACCTAAGAAGCAAGGCAACTTGAAGTCTACGTAAAGTTTTAAAAAGAAGAGCTTATTTTACTGAATAAATAAAAAATAAATTATTTCCTAATGAATACTTTAGTATGTCACTGGTAAGTTAACTAACATGTTCTGCCTATTTTAAAACAATCAGTACAGATAGCTTATTTCTATTTCCTTAGTCCTATGTTTTTCCATTTCATCATGAGAAATCATGTATGAAAGCAAGTTTCAGTACTCTGCCCCTCAAGATTCTGGTAAGTCTGTGTTTGGGTCCAAACATTTGCATTCTGCTCTTCTAAAAATTTTCCCCATATGCTTCTGATGTTGCTGGTCTGTGGACCACATTTGCAGGACCATGGTCTCAAACTACCAAAAAAATTCAGGAAATAAATCATCATTTAAAAATAAATATTTAGTATTTGTTGGAGAAATACACTGCTTCAACATTTTCAAACAGCTAATTTATTTCTCATGAAGAGGATGTATCCAGGCAAAACATGGGATATTTTCTACACCTCCTCAAATTTACACCAAAAATGTAGTCCCAGCTACTCGGAGGCTGAGGCAGGAGAAAGGCATAAACCCGGGAGGCGAAGCTTGCAGTGAGCCGAGATCGCGCCACTGCACTCCAGCCTGGGCGACAAAGCGAGACTCTGTCTCAAAAAAAAAAAAAAAAAAAAATTTAGATATAAGAGGACATTTAACCCAAAGAAACAATTAAGGGAAATAAGGTCTTCAGATATGTGTAGGATATCATATAGATTTTATACCATATAAATATCATATAGATTTTATACCATACACTACTTATTTACATTGCACAAAAAAGCCTCCTGATTAAAACAGTTTGTATGTATTAGGAGCATTTCTGAGATAAATTTTGGCAGCACATATGATGAACCAAACTTATGGCTATCAATCCCATGATTATATTGTAAATAAACATAAAGTTCTCTAAATAGGGTGTTTACAATATAACACAAATTCTAAAGGGAATCAATTTTGTGTCGTTCCACAAGCAGAACTAAGATTAATAAATAGAAATTAAGAGAGTCGAATTTGGGCACCCATGAGGTTTTTTGATTTGGGTAACATTATGCAGTAGGAGTTTTCTGGCAATGGAAACATTCAGTTAACATCTGAATGGCCGGCCACCTTGCAGAAAAATTGTCAAGGGGATTCTTACACTAGATTTCTTACTTTCAAATCTAAAAGTCTGTGCTTTTTGATAATGAATACAAAAATTTTAAAATATAGTTGAGGAGCTTAGAGACTAAATAAATATAAATAAAGCATGAATACACTTACATTCCATTTATAAGAAATATTTAGACATCTAAATTTTGCATATAGTGGAGAGTATTGACCACTCCTCAATCTGTTCCCTTCTTTTTCCTGGGAGCATGGTTTCCTGGCCAGACTGCATTTCTCAGCTTCCTTTGTAACTAGGCACAGTTAAATGTGGCTGTGAACCTCAGTTCTAACGAATAGAGTATTTGAAAGTAATGTATACAGGGTTCACTTCATTTAATGAAAAGACTTTTGCAGAGTACTGACTCTCCCTCATTCCTTCCTAAGGACTGAAGAGTTGGATACATGAAATACCCATGGAAGTCTTGTGTATAAAGTAGCAGGGTTAACCATTCCACCGGATTTTTTGGATTAATTTTTGGGGTCAGAACCCACCCACCATCCTTCCACTGAGAAAGAAATGAACTAACTTTGAAAATTAACTTATGGGCCGGGCGCGGTGGCTCAAGCCTGTAATCCCAGCACTTTGGGAGGCCGAGACGGGCGGATCACGAGGTCAGGAGATCGAGACCATCCTGGCTAACACGGTGAAACCCCGTCTCTACTAAAAATACAAGAAAATTAGCCGGGCGAGGTGGTGGGCGCCTGTAGTCCCAGCTACTTGGGAGGCTGAGGCAGGAGAATGGCGTGAACCCGGGGGGGCGGAGCTTGCAGTGAGCCGAGATCGCGCCACTGCACTCCAGCCTGGGGCACAGAGCAAGACTCCGTCTCAAAAAAAAAAAAAAAAAAAAAAAAAAGAAAATTAACTTATGGATCTTTGTGTTACTGCAACATATTCTTCCCTATGCCTAATGCACTGCAAATTAAGAATTTTCAGAAATCATTTTTGGTTTAAACACAGGGAAAAAACTATTTAGTTAGCTGGCCTAATGACATAACAATTATTTGTAGAACTGTTGAAATAGAAAGGACACTACTTATTTACATTGCACAAAAAGCCTCCTGAGTAAAACAGTTTGTATGTATTAGGAGCATTCCTGAGATAAATTTTAGCAGCACATATGATGAACCAAACTTATGGCTATCAATCCCATGATTATATTGTAAATAAAGTTCTCTAAATAAGGTGTTTATAATATAACACAAGTTCTAAAAAGATGATACATTAGATTTCTTATTTGTATATTGGGTGGTATAAAATATGTCTACATTTTACAGTTCTAAACAATATACAAGGTAATTATTCAGTATAATTATTTATCATAAACCATAGTAATTGAATAATTTATATTTAATTAATTATACAATTAATAATTTATAAAACATGTTTCAGTGGGTGTTAGCACAGAATCACCTCACTATATCATCATTATCTCTAAAGATAATAGTTTTTATATCATTTTACATAAGCGGAATCTGAGACTCAGACAGCTGTGAAGCCACACAGTTAGTAGTAAGGCCATAGATTTACTTTCAGTTTAGACCCCCACGAATCATGCCACTCGAGTTTAGTTGTTTAATTTAGTTGTTTTTTTGTGGTCGATAGTTATAATGATGACTCCCAATGTGAAGTCATCTGTCTCATCGATGACTTCACTGCACTTGTGAAGTCCCTATCTCATCGATCTAGGCAAAGCTATATGTGACTTGCTTTGGCCAATGACCATTACCAGATGAGATGCCTGCATACACAGGAAAAGCCCTTCTGAATTGGGGCTTGAACTTTCTTGCTCTTGATAACACTGCTGCCGTATAGAATCCTGGGATAGCCCATCTGAAGACAAGATCATGAGGAGTAGACATGAGCCTTCCTAGCTGAGGCCCCAAGCTCACACACCAGCTGATTACAGTCACATGAGTGACCCCAGGCAAGAGCAACAAGTGAACTAACAAGCCGGGCCTACCCAAAATCATAGGCAAATAAATGATTGGTCTTTTAAATCACCAAGTTTTACAGTGGCTTAATTAATTGCAATAAATAGATACAGCTTGCAATCCAGGGCAATTGTGGTATATCTTCAAATGCATTTCTGTAATTGACCTAGTTTTCCAAGACTTCAGGATATAGTCATCTATAAGTACAATTTTAATCTCATTCTTTGTAGCCCTCCCATATTCCCTCCAAAGATCTAATCAACACACTATAAACTTCTTGATTTGCTTTGCTCTTATTTTATTTTAACTCTTTCAGGAAACTATGTGTGCACTTAGTGTAATAGCTACAAGAGAGTTCATACAGGTCTTAAAATTACTTAATTTATTGAGCTATATATTTTTAATATGTATTCTTTTCTTCATGTAGATTTTTACTTTATATTTAAAAAAAAAAAAATGTTTACCTAGATGGTAGCCAGAATGACAAGAGAATTTAGAACAGCATTTTCTAACAGAGGTTGGCCCCCTTTTAAGAGAAATGTGTCATGGTTTTAGCAACCAAACTGCTTCTTGACTTTTAATGACAGAGGGTAAAGAATATATGACTATTCTGTGACCATCAATTCTCCTGACAGCAGGAGCTGCCACAGGAGGTATGAAGGAAATTGTGTAGGAGGTACGAAATATTACCCCCACACTCCCCAGGCATGCTGACTTTGGCACATACATCATAGGACCCTGGTTACTGCATGGAATCCTCAAATATAAGTGGAGTTGTGGGAGATTGTGTGTTGAAAAGTACAGGCCAGCATGGTTTTAATTTAATGTCTTTTTTTTTTAAGAAAATTACATGCTACATAACAGTGATGAAAAGGTTTAGTGAGGTATGGGGTTTGTTTTGGGAACCCAGATCCTGATAACTTTTACTTGGAATGTTCTTCTAGGCCTGCCCATGTATAGTAACACAGGCAGAGAGTTTGGATAGCATATTTTCCTTTAAAGTCAAAGAAGGTCAATGTCTACTCATGTTCTATCTCTGCCATGGTGTGCATGCCCTAGTGATATCTGTGTCTATTCACAGAGTGTACTCACAATAGTATATTATGTGACAAATCAATAAATGTAAGAATGAGTGAATAAATGAAATGTAGCATGACCAAATTCTTTTTCTTTGATTCACTTTCTCTGTAATTTTTTTCTGTTCCATTCCAGTTTATAGTAGATGTGTGGTTTAAGTGAGCACTGACTTAAAAAAACAGATCATGTTATTTGAGCCAGACTTTCTGCGAAATTACAGTAACTGGAATTTGAATAGTAAAATTTGCAGAATGCAATGCTCAGTTGCATATATTACAACAAACCTTTAACATATGTGTTACTATTGTTATGAATAATAATTGTTATGATTATTATGTTTCTACAGATGAAGAAACAAATTCAGAAAGGTAAATGACTTGTCAAATTCTCATCGCTAGTAAGTGAAAGAAGTGATCCTCAAATTCAGGCTTTCTGGTCCCAGAGTATAGCTGGGTGTTTTATGCTATCTTTGTGAGATGGATGCCTCAGTGAGCTGCCCAGATCAATGCCTATCTCCTCCCAGAACTAAAGCCTTCATTTCCCCAGCTGCTGGGAGTGTTGGTGGCTGACAGTTCTCAGCTGAGTCAGCAAGTCCTCTTTGGGATTTACCCTAGACCAAAACGAGCCCAGCCCAGTCCACACTCGCACCATTTGAAAGGATGTCAGTACACCTCTAATTATTTGCTGATGCAAGGGCATAAAAGCCTGTCCACTCACCCCAGTTTTGGACTACTCTAAGGGACCACCCTAGCTCTGGAGCTTCCCAGGTATGATCAGCTGATCCCTTGGTTGCAAATGCATCACAGTTCAGCTTCACTCACTGCCTCATCCAGGTGTTGATTCCAAGAGCATCTGCCAATGAAGTAACTGTGTAGATCTGTTTCAGAGTCTGCTTTCTGGGGTATCCAACGTGTGAATTTTCATTGCAATGCTGTCTCCTTTATTAATACATTTTGTGCGTCTTTAGAACTGTATTCATTCAGTCAACACAAATTGAGTTCTCACGTTATCAGTCAAAAATAAATTGTAAGTAACAAACAACTCTATTTTTAGCAAAAATGCATTTAAAACAAAGAATTGCATCCTTCCACGTCTTTGGAATGGCTGGACTCCCATGAATTAGTGTCAGTTTTGCCCAAGCAAGAAGATGGAGAGTGAAACAGACTTTCTTAAATGGATGACTTGTTACATTTCAGCACCTAAGCTGCAATTCTGGGGTCAGAAAGAAACTGCTAGAACCATTGGCTCCAGAGTCTCATCTTACCTACTAGATATGTACCAGTGAATTGGATGTCCTTTACCATCTTTGCTGTTTTCCTCTTTTAACATTGTTACAAATTCAAATAGATACATGCATATGATTCAAGAACATAAATCACCTCTGGAAACTTATCTGGGAGGTGTTCTGGTAAAGATTTTCTTAACTTTCTGGTTTCTGCAGTATAGAAAGTTTTCCCAGAAGAAAGTTGGAAGAAATAAACTGTGCCAGTCTACTGTATCTACCACATGTTACAAACCAGACAGTCTTTGCCTTCAGCAACTTAAATTTTAGTCAAAATATAAGATGAAAAATAAACAGATGTGGCAGACAACTTGATAATACTCTTGGATAAAGTTATTAGAAAATCAACAAACTTTACAATTGAAAGATGTTTAGGGTGGCAACAGTCAATGAAACTTGTTTCTAGAGTTATTCATATAACAGTGCCACGGTGAGACAGTTAATTGGAAAATACTACTTGGTAATGGCTGTATAAATCAAAATGGGCTTTCAAAGACAGTGTGTGAGTTTAGTTATGTGCTACTACTTATGAAATAATTCTATGGGAGTTGGCAAAACTGATTAATTAAATTTAGAGAATTTATGCTATAGGAATTAAATTTGATTGGTACTTGACCTAACTCATGTTTCTGTAGAGTTTAAATGTGAAAAGTTTAACTTTGAAGAGTTATGGGCTATAGATTATTCTATAAAAGAAGTTAATATTTTGACCAAAAAAAGAAAACCCCAAAAAAGACAAAACAGTAGCTAGTTTTGCAGCATGAGTCAGAGCAAATCACACAAAACTGAGTATAGAATAGTACTGCTTAAACTGTCCTTGGTGAAGGACTCCCTTGAGAATCTAGTAAAGAATATAAACTCATTATATTTTTGAGTACAGAAACGCACACATATGTACATGTATATATACATACCAAATATTCACAAATATCAGCAGGCTCACAGATGCATTGAACTTATGAAATCTTGCTGAAGACCTTGGGTCTTGCTTAAGAAATTCTAGACTAGAGTGGTGTTCTCTTTTACTTTTCTGAGGTTACTGTGATGTTTTAGTTCTCAAAAAGTTGAAACTTGTACACATATAAGTATTTTTGTACATATACATGTGTGTATATACACATATATGTAAAATTAAATATATCCTACCAAATGTCATACTGGTGAATAATTGTAGCCTCAACTGGTTATCTCAAAAATTCTTGCACCCTATCAATAAAATATTTTTGAGAATTTGCTGATTATATATACAGATAATATGGGTAAAAATTATATATGCATGTATAGTCTATCTTTATAAATTATATAAATGTATTAGACCAAAATATATAAAGTACATATACAAAATTTGAAATTTACAAAAATAAAATAAGAATGAATTTGTTTTAAAATATTATTTTCCGATTTTTTTATTATTGATACAAAAATATTATCTTCCTTTAGTACTTCTAAAATATTTTGGGGAATCCTTTTGTCAAATGGGAAAACCAAGTTTTCCAGAGTTTAGAAATACCATTTAACCCAACAATCCCATTACTGGGTATATACCCAAAGGATTATAAATCATTCTACTATAAAGACACATGTACACTTATGCTTATGCACACATATGCACACTATTCACAATAGCAAAGACTTGGAACCAACCCAAATGTCCATCAGTGATAGACTGGATTAAGAAAATGTGGCACATATATCCATGGAATACTATGCAGCCATAAAAAAAGATGAGTTCATGTCCTTTGCAGGGATGTGGATGAAGCTGGAAACCATCATTCTCATCAAACTGTCACGACAGAAAACCAAACACCACATGTTCTCACTCATAGGTGGGAATTGAACAATGAGAACACATTGGCACAGGGTGGGGAACATCACACACTGGGGCCTGTCGGGGGGTGGGGGTCAGGGGAGGGATAGCGTTAGGAGATATACCTAATGTAAATGACGAGTTGATGGGTGCAGCAAGCCAACATGGCACATGTATACATATGTAACAAAACTGCTCGTTGTGTACATGTACCCTAGATCTTAAAGTATAATAAAAAATGAGATGCTAAAACAGAAATTGGGCATTAGGTAAAAGCTAAGGTGACATGAATAATACACTATTTTTGCAACTTCTTGTGAATTTCTAATTATTTCAAAATGAAATGTTTTGAAATACTATGGGTTTAACTAATGTCTCTGAGTCAAATATCCAAGCAATAATTTCTTTAACTTTTCAATTTCATAGATGATATGGGTCAAAATAAAGATATAGGAAATAAAAAGAGAAAATTATTTCACTTGCTTCTGTTTTTCTTTATTACACATTAGTAAAAGAGGTAAATTATTTAATACCAATTGAATACTTCTGTGATCTAGCTAAAGTCACACATTTTTTAAGCCCCTGTATCTTAATTTATATGGTTCTTTTAGAATATGATCTATATTCTGTTCAGTCCCAAAATTTTCTCTTAATTGCCTCCAAATTGATCATTCAAATAATTTTTTAAATTACTAATTCACTTAATTGCTACTAAAATATGGGATTATATTTATTGAGTTGTTTTTGATAGACTGGGCCAATATATGGATCAGAGAAGGTTCTGCTATGCATTGTGTTTCTACAATATGAAAAACAAACCTGAATAAAAAGGCAGATTTCTTATCCTCTAATTCTAATCCACAAAATGAATGAATGAATGAATGAATGAATGAATCAATCAATCAATCAATCAATTAACTTCTCTTTAGGAAAAAATATAACCTCTTAACTCATGATAATGAAACTAGCATGGGGCCTATGTTCTGAGCACTAGGGTGCTCAGGATAGTATAGGTAGAGATAATGCCCCCCAGAACTATATCTGCTTGTCTTTCATTCTAAATTTGGTGAGAGAGTGATGTGGGCAAGGTACTAAAATAGAATAACTGTGTCTAAGCATAGAATTATCTGGGGAGGGCCTCAAAGACACTGATTAGCCAGAAAACTATTAATAATCAGAGTGACCATAATAAAGTTAGCTCAGGACATGAGTAACAATCTGCAAAGCTAAAATATATCTGTGCCTGCATCGAAGGAGTGAATTTAGAAAATTTGGTTTATTTTATGATTACTATGGGATAGAGTGCTTGAAATTAAAATGCTAGGTCACCAATCCAAGAGGAAGGTTCTGGAATTAGGAACAGTATGATATTTGATAACAGGGCTGGGTGTTTAAGTACGAGGCAGCGCTAGTGGCTTTATAATTTGCTGTTTCATTTCTGCGTGGCATGAAAGGGCCCCTCTGGTGTTTTGAACCAAAAAGGAAATAAAACTCAGTCACACTTCACTACAGATAACCTGAATATTTTGAATTTGGTTCATGGCAAGCAAAATGTGGACTTTGGATTTATTATAATAATAGTGGTGATATGTTGGCTGAGTTATCTCCTCTATGATTTGGAAACTTGTGAAGTAGTTGTCTGAGTTTAAGAAAAGCAATATATACCTATGGGAAATAACTTTTCTCTCATCTGAAAATAACTGGAACCTATGAACAACACTTAACAAAAAAATGTCTGTTGGCAAGTAATATAACTCAAATAGAGATGATTGATTTTTTAATTGAAGAATTAAACATTTCCTCTTAGCGTCACCCTGATCTGCTTAGATTGGCTTTGTTACTTGAATTTAGATACATTGTTATGCAATAGTGGAAAGAGACAAATGTTGCATGTTCTTTGCATTTGAAGTAATCTCTGATTTGTGTTTAATTTTCCTATTGATGTGTAATGCATAACAAATAAGTTGATATGAATGTAAAACTTCAAGTATTCAGCTCACTTACTCATATGTCCATAATAACTTTGGAAACATTACCTAAATGAATAAATAAAATCTTACCAGAAGCATTCCTTGTCTTTTCCGTGTTATCACTCCCCTAACCTCCTCCAGAGAACAACTATTTTGATTTCCATCACACAGATTGATTTTGTCTTTTGGAAACTTTTATGTAAATGTAATCATATAATATTTATGTTTGTGTATGTTTTCTTTCACTCAGTAGTATGCCTGTGAAATTTATCAATGTTGTTGAGAGTAGCAGATTACTCATTTTCATTGCCATGTAATATTCCCTTGTATCAATATTCTAAAATTGTATTCACTGTAGTGTTGATGGATATTTGAATTCTGTCCAGTTTCTCACTATATCAAATAGTGATGCTGTCAACTTTTTTGTACGTGTCTTCAGTGTATATATGTACAGGTTTTCAATATCCAATATAATTGCTGTGTCACACGTATTTGTATGCTTTGCTTTAGGAGATACTGCAAGATCAGTAGTATTTTTTTTTTTTTTTTTTTTTTGGACACCTTTCCAAACAAATTGTACTAGCTGTCACTCTCATTGGCAGTATTTGCCCCTCAGCATTTCTGGCTTGTATATAGTGGTGTCATATTGTGGTTCTCATTCATATGTACCTGATGACTAGAAGTATTGAGTACTTTTACATGTGCTTATTAGCCATTTGGCTACTCTCCTTGTGAATGTCAGCTCAAATGTTTGCCTATTTTTTCCCCATTGGGTTGTCTATCTTTATTGTCTTGATTTGTACACATTGTTTATATATTCTGTTTATATTCAATATGTAACATTATATATATGTGTGTGTATATATATACATATATATATATTTTCTTCTACTCTGCCTTTTAAACTATCTTCATGGGGTATTTTAATAAACAGGATATCTTAATTTTTACGAAGTATAATTTATCAATTGTTATCTTTTGGCTAGCACTTTATGTGTTCTTTATTTTATTTTATTTTTTTTTTTTTTTGAGACGGAGTCTCGCTCTGTCTCCCGGGCTGGAGTTGCAGTGGCCGGATCTCAGCTCACTGCAAGCTCCGCCTCCTGGGTTCACGCCATTCTCCTGCCTCAGCCTCCCGAGTAGCTGGGACTACAGGCGCCGCCACCTCGCCCGGCTAGTTTTTTGTATTTTTTAGTAGAGACGGGGTTTCACCATGTTCACCAGGATGGTCTCGATCTCCTGACCTCGTGATCCACCCGTCTCGGCCTCCCAAAGTGCTGGGATTACAGGCTTGAGCCACCGCGCCCGGCCTATGTGTTCTTTAAAGTACAACATTATCATCCTAATTGTAAAGCTATCCACATTTATTATCTTCTACAACTTATATTACTTTATAGCTCATATTTATATCGCCACTTCATCTGGAATTTATTTTGTGTTAGGGACATAAGGGTCCAGATTTGTTAACCTATCTTTTTCCCTCATCACAATATAATGTCACCTTTCTTATAAATAGGCTGTGTATATGACTATTTCTAGATTACTTCCAGGGTCAGTTTTTTACTCTTGTGTCAATAGCATGATGTCTTAGTTATTGTGACATTTTGATAAATCTTGGTATGCTAATGTTAGTACTCTTTTATCTTGTTTTTGTTCACAATTGCTTTGCCTCATTTTTGTGTTAGAAAATTTTACACAATTTTATTAGACTTATATTTAAGAATTTGACGCACTTCATTCTAAATTTAATGCTTTCTTTAACATTTTTGATTCTCTAATTCTAATACTAAGCAAATTCTAATACATATATCTGCAGATGCTTTGTGTATTTTGTGTGCACAGTTAGTGCTATTTGCATACAATGTTTATTTATTTCCAAACTTTATAATTTGTATTTATTTTTATAACAGTATTGCATGGGCTAGGGTATCCGGGACAAAGTTGAACAGAAGTGATAATATCAGAAACTCTTACCTTATTCTCAATCTTGGTAAGAAATTTTTATATTTCATTATCAAATACAATGTTTACTCTAGAGATTTGTAGATATTCTTTTTCAGATTAAGAAGATTATTCTTTGTTTCTAGTTTGTTAAAAGCTTTTATCATGAAAGAATATCAAATTTCATCAAAGGATTTCTTGCATCTATTGAGATAACTTTATGCCATTTTCTCTTTTATTCTGTCAATGTGATTGATTAGATTAATTGCTTCTGAATGTTAAACTTGTCTTATAGGCCTAATAACAACCTTACTTAGTTTTGATGTATTATCTGTTTTATTATTTGATTTGCTCATATTTTGTTTAGAAATTTTCAACTATGTTTCTGAAAGAAACTTACTTGTATTTTCTTTTTCTCATAAGGCCCTTGTAATATTTTAGAGGAAAGGCTATGTTGACTCAAGGTGAATTGGGAATTGTCCTTTTTTTCCTCTCCTCTGAAAGTGTTTGGCAGAAATAATATTTTTTTTCCCAAATTTTTTAAAGAATTTGACAGTGAATCCATCTGAGCCAAAGATTTTTTCATTAGAGTGAAGGTTTTAAATAATATATTCGATTGCATTTGTATATATCGACTTAGTCTGAATTTCTATTTATTTTTCTGTTTGCTTTGGTATATTTTGTTATTTTTTTCTCCAGAGGATATTTTTCATTCAAATTAAGAAAAATCTGACTTAGATCATAGTTCTTTAAATAAAGCAAAAGATTTTAAAACATTTTCAGAAACTAAACCAAATATATTAAATATTATATATTGATAGGATATTTTAACAATAGGTCAGCGATTACATGTTACTTTGAACAAATGTCTTTATATCCCAATATGATATTAGATTAACTAAAATAGGAATGTTTTTGATAAATATTATTGATAACCCCCACGCCTTGCACATTTCAAAAACTGTGAAATCTATGTAGTTCCACCAAAGCCCAGGTTTTTTTGTTTGCTATTAGATGTTCTTAAGAGATTTTTGCACTATTTCCTGCATTATTACCCTTCTCTTGATCATACTTTTTTACAGTTGAAATGCTAGATACAGTGAAGTTTTCTTAATAATTGGAAGCCGAATTATTTATAAAATTCATGGCCTCACTGCTACCAATATTTAATAAATTATACTATGCAGTATCATATCTATTACCTGTGCCCTGGCTATTGTCTAGAATTTCAGATAGTTTTTTATTACAGATGCATTCTTTTTTTCTCAAAAAATATTTAGATAAGAAAAATGCAAAAGTTATAAATTTTGACTAGTTATTTCGAGAGAATTAACACAGATTTTAGTCCCTCCAGAAATATCACCCCAGGTTGTAAAATCCCCTCAGTACTATTTATCTTTCTCTACTCAGAAATGAGTTCAGAGTAGAGCAAACCACAGGTAAACTCATAGGGTTTCAGTGTGATCGTGCCACAAGGTGAGGAATAGTAAGGGCAACGTTCAGGAACTAGGTCAAGAATATTAGAGAGGGCCCCACCAATTCAAATTTAGGGTAACTTGTATGAAGTCCAGAAGCAAGAACTACACAGGCTGCCTTTATTAGCAGTTTGGTTATACAAGGTCTGGGCCGGCTCCCATTCTTTGTGGCTATCCAGGCAGGCCATGTCACCTATTTAACGTGGCCGGGTGGACCAACGAAAGCACTGACAACTGGGTGCTTTTCATTGCTAATCCTGGCCCTGACTCACCACTCCGTGACCTCTCTTGGTGTGTTTCCTCAGCTGGAAAGTGAAGATAATAATAATGACCTATTTAACAAGGGATGTTGTGTGGATTACCAGTTAATAACATGTTTCACAAGACAAGGCAGCATTGAGCTTGTAAATACTAATAGAAAGTTTCTCCACACTACAAAGTCAATGAGTGCTTCTCTTGAAGAAAACCCAACATGCCAGAACATGAACATACAGAGCAGTTGAAATAAGGTGAGTTTTACTTGACAGAAGAAACTTCATTTTCTAAAAGGATACTCTCGAGTTTTCCTTTGGATGGTTAGCTCACCCTTGTGCATTTAAAAGCTTTTATAAAATTCATCTATGCCTATTCCATTAGTTTAGTGTTTGTTTGGAATATATTTAGAATATATTTTTGGTATGTTCGAATACGTTTTTCCCCCAAAACTAACCGAAAGTAAATGTCATATAGCTTGACACGATATTATTGATAATATCATAAGTCTTCTGTAAAGTCAACTTGGAACATATAAAATAACAAATACACAGTTTTTACTTTGGTTACCTCATCATGGAGGGATTCTTGTTCTACTAGAGGAACTTATGTTCAACTAATGAATTTGAATTTATATACAGTTTTCTAGGACCCTAAGAAACTTGCGCAGTATCACACAGTTCATGAGTAACACAGCACATGATCTGAACTCAGTCTGAATGTAGAGCTGGGACATCCCATAACCGTAAACAAAACAGTCTTCCGTTGTTTTTATCTCACACTATGCTAGAGAGCACGGCACAACTTTTCTATCTAGTCAGAAATATCAACCATTAAAATATTGACTTTGGCATACAGAGAGCTTGTTTGGAAACTGATATAATCATGTCAACTGTAAATTAACATTTTTGAGACAACTGTAGACAACACTACTTTTTAAATAATTATTTTAAATTATTATTAGTTTTTAGAGTACTGTTGGTATTATGGTTGTGTTAAAAGACATGTATTATTTAGAGCTACATTATAAAGTATATTATAATAGACAAAATTATGAATTGTTTGCAACATGCTTTAATATATGTCAAAAATGGGATAGGATAATAGATGAAATAAAATTAGCAAAATACTGAAAATTATGAATGTTAAATAATGGATACATTGTGTTATCTTTCAAATTTTGTGCATGTTTTAAAAGTTCATGGTAAAGATTCAAAGGAAATTATTAAAAAATTTCAAAAGTTCAAAATTTGAGTTATTACAAGATCACTGTTTAAACAAATGAATATGTCTCCCATTCACAATTGCTATAAAGAGAATAAAATACCTAGGAATACAGCTTACAAGGAATGTGAAGGACCTCTTCAAGGAGAACTACAAAACAAATAAGAGAGGACACAAACAAATGGAAAAACATTCCATGCTCATGGATAGGAAGAACCAATATCATGAAAATGGTCATACTGCTCAAAATCATTTGTAGATTCAATGCTATCCCTACCAAGCTACCTCAAGCTACCATTGACTTTATTCATAGAACTAGAAAAAACTGCCTTAAATTTCATGTGGAACCAAAAAGACCCTGTATAGCTAAGACGATTCTATACAAAAAGAACAAAGCTGGAGGCATTACGCTACCTGACTTCAAACTATACTACAAGGCTACAGTAACCAAAACAGCATGGTACTGGTACAAAAATACATATATAGACCACTGGAACAGAACAGAGACCTCAGAAATAATGCCACACATCTATAACCATCTGATCTTCAACAAACCTGACAAAAACAAGCAATGGGGAAATAATTCCTTATTTAATAAATGGTGTTGGGAAAACTGGCTAGTCATATGCAAAAAAAACCCCTGAAACTGGAGCCCTTCCTTACACCTTATACAAAAATTAAGATGGATTAAAGACTTAAATGTAAAACGTGAAACCATAAAAACCCTAGGAAAAAACCTAGGCAATACCATTCAGGACATGGGTATGGGAAAAGACTTCATGTCTAAAACACCAAAAGCAATGGCAATCAAACCTGAAATTGACAAATGGGATCTAATTAAACTAAAGAGCTTCTGCACAGCAAAAGGAACTATCATCAGAGTGAACAGGCAACCTACAGAATGGAAGAAAATTTTTGCAGTCTATCCATATAACAAAGAGCTAATATCCAGAATCTACCAAGAACTTAAATAAATTTACAAGAAAAAAACAGCCCATCAAAAAGTGGGCCTAGGATATGAACAGACATTTCTCAAAAGAAGACATTTATGTGGCCAACAAACATATTTTAAAAAGCCCATCATCACTGGTCATTAGAGAAATGCAAATCAAAACCACAATGAGATACAATCTTATGCCAGTTAGAATGGCGATCATTAAAAAGTCACCAAGCGGCCAGGCACAGTGTGGCTCATGCCTGTAATCCCAGCACTTTGGGAGGCTGAGGCGGGTGGATCTCAAGGTCAGGAGATTAAGACCATCCTGGCTAACACAGTGAAAACCCATCTCTACTAAAAAAAAATACAAAAAATTAGCCGGGTATGGTGGTGGGCACCTGTAGTCCCAGCTACTTGGGAGGCTGAGGCAGGAGAATGATGTGAACCCGGGAGGCAGAGCTTGCAGTGAGCCAAGATCGTGCCACTGCACTCCAGCTTGGGCTACAGAGCCAGACTTTGTCTCAAAAAAAAAAAAAAAAAAAAAAGTCAGGAAGCAGCAGCAGATGCTGGAGAGAACATGGAGAAATAGGAACACTTTAACACTGTTGGTGGGAGTGTAAATTAGTTCAACCATTGTAGAAAACAATATGGTGATTCCTCAAGGATCTAGAACCAGAAATACCATTTGACCCAGCAATCCCATTACTGGGTATATACTCAAAGGATTATAAAACATTCTACTATAAAGGCATATGCACACGTATGTTTATTGCAGCACTATTCACAATAGCAAAGACTTGGAACCAACCCAAATGCCCATCAATGATAGACTGGATAAAGAAAATGTGGCACATATACACCATGGAATACTATGCGGCCATAAAGAAGGATGAGTTCATGTCCTTTGCAGGGACATAGATGAAGCTGGAAACTGTCATTCTCAGCAAACTAACACAGGAACAGAAAACCAAACACTGCATGTTCTCACTCATAAGTGGGAGTTGAACAATGAGAACACATGGACACAGGGA
Source organism: Theropithecus gelada (assembly GCF_003255815.1). Lineage (NCBI taxonomy): Eukaryota > Metazoa > Chordata > Mammalia > Primates > Cercopithecidae > Theropithecus > Theropithecus gelada. The sequence goes on from NC_037676.1 coordinate 77,321,845, forward strand.
GGGAAACATCACACACCAGGTCCTGTCAGGGGGTGGGGAGGGGCTAGGGGAAGGACAACATTAGGAGAAATACCTAAGGTAGGTGATGGGTTGATGGGTGCAGCAAACCACCATGGCACGTGTATACCTATGTAATAAACCTGCACGTTCTGCACATGTATCCCAGAACTTAAAGTATAATAAAAACAAAACAAAACAAAAACAAAAACAAAAATGAATGTGTCCACTTTAAAGAGTTTGTGGCATAGAGCTTCACTTTCCATCTTGAACCCATCCCATAGAAATGTTACACTGGATCCGTTAGATTAAAAACTTACCTTAAGAATTAGAGAGAAGTAGATCATTTCAAAATAGGCAAATTTTGATGAGAACGAGAGGTGTAAAGAAGGAAGTTGATCAGGCAATTTGGGGAGTGAAGATATCTGAGTGTAAACTCAAACAGGGGCACCATGAAAATATCAATCTCCCAGTGGGGCTGAATGACCAAAAAAGAAGTATGGAAAATGTAGCAATAAATGTCTATTGGAAAATTATAGGCATTTAGAATGATGTCTTTAGACAATGTTTTCCTAGGTCCATTTCTAAAAAGGTACTTCAGAGTTTTCTTAAATAAATGATAAAATCAAATTGTATTCTTTTTATACCTTTTATATTATTTTAAATTGGTAAAGAAAAACTATAGCTAAATGCACATACTAAATTATATTTAATAAAAATGTCCAAAGACATTATATCAAAAAGTGTTTACTTGTACAACTATGCTAACTCATTGTTTATTCAGTCTTTAAACAAATATTTTCTTTTTTTCTAAAATATATTTTTAAAAAACTAATATTAATTAAAAATCTTCTTTTTACACTCAGGCTTACCTATAGCACATGTGCACCACACTTAGTAAAATGCCAGGCAGGGCTCAGATGTATCTGCTCTGAGCAGATGCTTAACACAGCAACGAACAGGAGTACAATAAAAAGTAAATACAAATATAATAACATTGTTCCAAAGTGAGATATTAGTATAAATATTACAATTGAGAAAATATATATATGTTGGTAAATAGTTTACATTTGCTAAATAGCTGTCAAATGTAGCAGGTTAGAAACAGTTTGATGATTTTGTGGGCTTTTTTAAAATGATTTATTTAATAACTGAACAGTTTTAATTTGCCCCTCCAGGTTCTGTAACAGTGTTACCACCTCACAAGAACAGGTAAGTATTTACAACAAAATGGAAAAACTGTATTAAAACTTTGAATATTTCAGTATTTGACAAATGTCCCTCCTCTTCTCTGAAAAATTGCTGAAATTGTTGTAAGTGATACTTCTGATCATCAAGAAAAATCCCATCAGAAATGAAAATTGAAACTGGATGACAAAAATGTTCCATGATTTTCACCATGTCTAGCACATTAAAGAACATTAGATATCATGAGTGATTCAAATTTGATGTTGTTTTCTCTTTGCTCAGCTTGTGATCCCAAATGGTCTTCTCTTGGGTGGATCCGTGTGGAGTATAAATATCGTGGAGTGTGGCTTAAAAATGTGAACTCTAGAGCCAGATTTTCTGGGTTCAAATCCTGGCTAAGCCTTTTAGTAGCTGTGTAACCTTGGAGAAATGACTAAACCTCAGCCCAGTTTCCTCATCTGTGAAACACATATTATAGAAATCTAATGGTGATTAATGAATTAATATTAATAAAGTGTATGGAGGTCGGACGTGGTGGCTCGCGCCTGTAATCCCAGCTCTTTGGGAAGCCAAGGCAGGTGGATCACTTGAGGCCAGGAGTTCGAGACCAGCCTGGCCAACATGGTGAAACCCCACCTCTACTAAAAATACAAAAAATTTGCCAGGTGTGGTGGCACGTGCCTGTAGTCCCAGTCACCTGGGAGGCTGAGGTAGTGGGGAGGAGGTTGCAGTGAGCCAAGAGGGTGCCATTGAACTCAAGCCTGGGCAACAAAGTGAGACTTCATCTCAAAAAAAAATAATAATAATAAAATAAAAAGTATATGGAAGAGTGTCTCCACATAGTGCTATACAAGTGTTTGTGATTTAAACAAAAATAAATTAATATAGAATCTTGAATGGGAGACTAAATTGCAGAGTAAGGTTGAGCACTTTCTCTTTGCAGTTACTTATTTTTGCAAATTGGTGTTTTCTAATGTATTCCTGAAGATTAAATCATTTTGAATGATTGGATATTAAAATGATAGTGGTATAAAGTTGAGTCCGGCACTATGGGAAAAAGTTATTTTACATTTGGGCCGAATAAATATGCCACTTATTCTCATTTGTAGAGTACTAAGATTGCACCATCTGAAAGATAGGCTTCATGGAATTTATCTTCTAACATTGTTAAACATCAAATAACAGTCTCTTTAACTTTTCATTAAGCAGACTATAGCAGTTCTTAACTGTTAAATGTGCTGTGCTGACACATGCATAAATTAAGGAACAATTTACATAATTCTGGCACTCAGAACTTGATTTTTTCAAAGGTTTTGATATCGATTTGTACAACATAGAACTTTAAAATTTTTAAGTATGAAATATAACTTTTGAAAGCATAGAAGTGTAATTTGAGTATTAAGAAATTCTGATTCTCTTGGGTTTGAATTGTATTTTTAAATTTAGGTTTTTGATTCTTTTACTCGATTTAGACATAAACTTTAAAATAACAGGATGTGCTTGAACATTCAGAAGCACATTATTATCCGTACCTCTTTAAACAAGTTGGAGCGTTTTTCCCTTTCAGAATCTGAGCTGTCAATCACTCAACAGATCTTTTTTTTTCCTGTTCTTTTGCGCCAAAATCCACTACTTCTAAGTTGTTTGGCTCTCCATTAGCCCTCACAAGCTGAAATTTTACACTGAATGAACTAACAATTTCATTTTATGTAGTTTCCTACTTTTATATCAGAAAGATGGACTCCAGTGGTGGAATATAATCTCAGCAGTGATAATTGAATACCAAGGGTTCAAACCTACAAAAGATGCATTTTTCTGAGTAGCACATTCAGTTGGCCTTGAACTCCTACAAGTTTCCAGATTCAATACTTCTGAACCTCTCTGTTCACGCAAATATCCAAGAAGTGCCGGTCTGTGACAGACCCATCAGCAACACTTTAGATGCCATGTGAGTTCTGAATGGGCTGTACCAGAAAACATCAGCTGCAACCCTGCATCTCATTCAGCCTAGAAATTCATGTTGCTTTTGTTCTGCAGCAATCTGGAGTGTGTTATCCATATAAAGCAAAAATATGCAAACAAGCACACTCTAATGGGCTTTAGTAGTTGATTTAGGGTTAGTTTTCCTTACTTCATCATTTCTAAAAAGGTACATGTTGAAACACCACGAAATGGTATGCATGTTTTGCTCAATTTTGGTTAAAAAGAGGTGGCTTACTTTAGGGAAGTGGCCCCAGCTAGTTCGTGGTTTGGAAGATGTAAAGTACGTTAACACCAGACTTGCCTGGGAGGTGAAACCTTAGCTTTTCAGTAAGAGGTGCGTGTGTGTGTGCGTGTGTGTGTGTGTGTGTGTGTAAATCTGTTTTTGCCAGATTGAAGGTAATTTGCTCGTGATTCAAATCATAATTTGGTTAATATACTTACATTTACTCCTCAGGCAAATTATTATTTCAAATTATCTTAAGTACCATATAAATAAATTTTTGTAGAAATAATGAGGATCTTGTGAATATCATAATGAATATATGTCCCTAAGTGGAATTAATGAACATACATTTTTTGTTATGTGCTGGTTTGATAACTCGGTATTTGGAGATATATCCTTTGCTATTTAATTAATGGGTTTGGTTGTATTTTATTTATAATCGACATACTAATTTTACATATTTATATGTGATGTTTTGATGCAAATATACATTGTATAATGACGAAAACAGAATATTTAATGTATCCATCATTTCAAACACTTATCACTTCTTTGTTATGAGAGCATTCAAAATCTTCTCTTACTAGCTATTTTTAAATGTACAATATTGTTAACTATAGTCACCACACTGTGCAAGAGAGCACCAGAACGTATTCTTCCTGCCTAACTATAACGTTATACCCATTGACCAATCTCTTTCTATCCCTTTCCACCTTCCCAGGTTCTTGTTGCCACCAATTTACTATCTTCATGAGATCCAATTTTTTACCTCCCACATATGAATGAAAACATGAAAGATATGTTTTTCAGTGCTTGTCTTACTTCACTTAGCATGTCTTCCAGGTCCATCCATGTTGCCACAGATTTATTTTTTATGGCCAAATAGTATTCCATTGTGTATATATACCACATTTTCTTTATCCATTCATCCATCAATGGGCACTTAGGCTGATTCCCTATCTTAGCCATGGTGAATAGTGCTGCAATAAACATGAGTGAGCAGAAGATATGGTTTGGCTCTGTGTCCCCACCCAAATCTCACCTTGGACTGTAATAATCCCCACATATAGTGGGAGGGACCCTGGTGGGAGGTATTGAATCACGGGGGTGGGTTTTTCTCAGGCTGGTCTTGTGATAGTGAATAAGTCTCACAAAATCTGATGGTTTTGTAAAGGGGAGTTCTCCTGCACACGCTCTCTTGCCTGACAACATGTAAGCCATCCCTTTGTTCTTCCACAGGCTTCTGCCATGATTGTGAGGCCTCCCTAGCCATGTGGAACTGTGAGTCTATTAAACTCTTTCCTTTATAAATTACCCCTTCTCAAGTATGTCTTTATTAGCAGCATGAGAACTGACTAATACAGTAGCTATTTCTTCAACATACCGATTTCATTTCCTTTGGATGTATACCCAGTAGTGGGATTGTTGGATCATATGGTAGTTCCAGTTTTAATCTTTTGAGAAACCTTTTACTAGTTTCCGTAATGGTTATACTACTTTACATTCCCACCAATAATGTATAAAAGTTCCCCTTTCTCCTCATCCGTGCCAGCATGTTAATTTTGCCTCCACATCCATGCCAGCATGTTAAATTTTGTCTTAATAGTCATTCTAATCAGAGTGAGGTGATACACAATTCTGGTTTTCATTTGCACCTGCCTGGTGATTAGTGATGCTGAACATTTTTTCATATACCTGCTGGTCATTTGTATTTCTTCTTTTGGGAAATGTCTATTCAAATCTTTCATCCATTTTGATACATCAATATAAACATCATATTTTCCATTATACTTTATTTATACTATTACCGATTCCTCAGAAAATTCTCTCTCATCTTTTATATTAATAATATATTCTCTCTATATAATATATTTTTAAATGAAATTTACATTTATATTTTAATGGGAGTTAACTTACCTAAAATTGCATGAATCACAAGACCTTCCACTGCAGACAGACTAGAGTGAATCCTCAGGAGTAGAGGAAATTTGATTCCTAATCTCAATTTGGTTGCAAAGTTCTTTGTTTGACAAGCAACTCACATACCCAATGATCATCACTGCTATGCTTTGTTTAGGTTCTTTTTCTGACTGAACTGTCCCTCACATGTTACCACACAGGAAAAGTTGACCCATCTTTTATCTTTCAAAACCTACTTCTCCTTTTATACTTTCTCTTACTACTGAATCAAATATCTTTCCTTTTTCCAAATTGATAAAATCATAACACATTAATATTAGAAATGTCTTACAAAATAACATAGGCTTACATACCAGTTAAAACAATCACCAATCCAACAATATCCACAACAGATAATCAGACAATCTGAATGCTATCCTTGCCAGGAAGGTCAGTCAGCCAGAAGAAATCCTATTCTAATCTTGGGAAACCTCAACTATTAAAAATGTCACCCCGAGACATGAAATTCTGTAGCAGAGTTGCAATAAAAGTCAATACACTGCATAAGTGGAAACATGCAAAAATCTGAGGCTAAATATATTATTCTTTACGTTAACAAAATCATTTTTCTCTCCCCTAGAGAAGTCTCCCTCTAGACCTCAAATACACCCCTTGTCTGGGAGAGTTGAATATATTTGGGTAGTAACCAAGTAGGATCTTTGCCCTGTAAGAAAGCATTTCTTCCACTTCAGTATAGGAGCAGTGAAGGAAGCCAGTCATCTACCCTCCCCCACCACACACACACACACATGTGTGTGCATACATCCTTAAACCTACTTCCCTGCTTTAACTCTGCCAAGCCAGGAAGAAGGATGTAGAATTTTTAAATTAATTTTTCATTGATACATAATAGATGTACATATTTTGGTACTACATTGATAATTTAATACATTCCTATAATTTCTAAAGATCAAATCAGTGTAAATGTAATAATTATCACCTTAAATATTTGTCTTTTCTTTATGTTAGACATTCAAATTATTCTCTTCTAGCTATTTTTGAAATATACAATAGATATTGTAAACTATAGTCACCCTACTATCAAACACTAAGTATTATATCTTCTCTCAAATTGCATGTTTACCCCATTAATCAACTTCTCTTCATCCTGCCCTCCCCAGTACACTTCCCAGACTTTGGTAACTGCCAATTTACTCTCTATCTTCATAAGATCCTTTTTTTTTTTTTTTTTTTAGCTCTCCCAAATGAGTGAGAACATGTGATATTTGCTATTTGTCTTTCTGACTTTGTCTTATTTCACTTAACATAATGGTCTCCAGCTCCATTCAAGTTGCTGCGAGTGACAGGATTTCCTTCTTTTTATGGTTAAATAATATTCCACTGTGTGTGTGTGTATACACACGCATACACACCACATTTCTTTATCCATTAATCCATTGACAGACATAGATTGATTTCATATTTTCGCTATTGTGAATAGCGCTGCAATAAACATGGAAGTGCAGATATCTCTTCAATATTATGATTTTTCCCTTTGAATATATACTCAGTAGTGGAAATGCTGGATCATATGATAGTTCTGTCTTAAATTTTTTGAGAAACCTCCATACTGTTTTCCATAGTGACTGTACTAATTGTATTCCCACCAACAGTGTACTAAGATTCCCCTTTCTCCACATCTTTGCCAGCACCTGTTATTTCATTTTTTATAAAAGGTATTATACCCGGGGTGAGATGTTATTTCATTGTGTTTTAATTTGCATTTCTCTGATGATATGTGATGTTGAGCATTTTTAAAATATATGTTTTTGTCATTTATATGTCTTCTTTTGAGAAATGTCTACTCATATCTTTTCCTCATTGTTTTATTGCATTATTTATTTTTTGCTATTGCATCATTTGAGCTCCTTAGATATTCTGCTTATTAATCCCTTGTCAGATTGATAATTTGAAAACATTTTATCCCATTCTATGGCTTGTCTTTTCACTTTGTTGACTGTTTCCTTTGCTGTGCACAAGAATTTTAGCTTGATGTAATCCTAATTGTATATTTTTGCTTTGATTGTCTATGCTTTTGAGATCTTACACACAAAATCTTTACACAGACTAATGTCCTGGATCTTTTCCCCAATGTTTTCCTCTAGTATTTTCATAGTTATAGGTCTTCAATTAAAATATTTAATCCATTTTGATTTGATTTTTATATATGGTTATGTATAAAAAGGGTCTTTTCATTCTTCTGCATATGTTATTTTTCTGTTTTCCCACACCATTTAATGAGGAGGCTGTCCTTTTTCCATTAAATGTTCTTGGCACCTGTGTCAAAAACGAGTTGACTGTAATGCATAGGTTTATATCTGAGCTCTCTACTCTATTCCATTGGTCTATATGTCAGTTTTCACACCAGTAACATGCTGATTTGGTTACTATAGCTTTGTAGTATAGTTTGAAGTTAGATAGTGTGATGCCTTCAGTTTTGTTGTATTTGCTCAGAATTGCTTTGGCTATTCAGAGTACTTTTGTGATTCCACATGAATTTTAGAATTCTTTTCTATATTTATGAAGAATGTCATTGACATTTTTTGGAGATTGCATTGAATATGCAAATTTCTTTAGGTAATGTGGTCATTTTAACAATATTGATTCTTCCAATCCACGTGCATGGAATATCTTTCCTTTTGTGTCATCTTCCATTTCTTTTTTTTTTTTTTAACTTTTCTTTTTATTTAAAATTATTATTATACTTTAAGTTCTAGGGTATATGTGCATAATGTGCAGGTTTGTTACATATGTATACTTGTGCCATGTTGGTGTGCTGCACCCATCAACTCGTCAGCACCCATCAACTCGTCATCATCTTCCATTTCTATCATCAGTGTTATTCAGTTTTTGTAGTATAGATCTTTCACTTCTTTGATTGAATTTATTCCCAGGTATTTGATATTCTGTGTAGCTATTGTAAATGGGATTGCTTTCTTGATTTCTTTTTCAGATTATTTGCTGTTGGCTTATATAAATGCTATTGATTTTTGTATGTGATTTTGTATTCTGCAATCTTACTGAATTCGTTTATCAGTTCTAATAGTTTCTCTTTTATTAACAGTTCTTTAGGTTTCTCTAAGTATAACATCATATTATTTGCAAACAAGACTACTTTGATTTCTTTTCCTATTTGGATGCCCTTTATTTCTTTCTCTTCCCTAATTTCTCTGCCCAGGACTTCCAGTATTAAGTTGAGTAAAAGTCATGAAAGTGGACATGCTTGTCTTGTTCCAAATCTTAAGAGGAAAGGCCATCAATTTTTCCCTACTCCTCATCATGATGTTAGTTGTGGGTTTGTCATATTTGGCCTTTATTAATTTTAGGTATATTGTGTCTATGCTTACCTTGTTAAGGGATTTTATCATAAACTATGTTGAATTTTATCAAATGCTTTTTTGACATCTATTGAAATAATCATATATTTATTGTTCTTGGTCCTGTTAATGTGATGTATCTCATTTATTGACTCGTGTATGTTGAGCCATCCTTGCATCCCTGCCATGATACCTACTTGGTCATGATTAATATTTTTAATGTGTTATTAAATTCAGTTAGCTAGTATATCGTTGAGAATTTTTCCAACATATTCATCACTAATATTGTTCTGTAGTTTTTTGTTGTTGTTTTGTCTTTCTCTGGTTTTTGTATCAGGGTAATGCTGGCCTGGTAGAATAAATTTGGAAGCTTTTGTTCCTCTTTAATTTTTGTGAAGAGTTTGAGTGGAATTGATATTAGTTTTCTAAAGAATGTTTTGTGTAATTCAGCAGGAAACCATCAAGTTCTGGATTTTTCTTTCATGGAAGACTTTTTATTGCAGTTTCAATCTCATTATTCATTATTGGTTTGTTCAGATTTTATATTCTTCATTATTCAATCTTTGTAGGTTATATGTGTAAAAGAATTTGTGTTGGGTGTTGTGGCTCATTTTTATAATCCCAGCACTTTGGGAGACTGAGGTAGGGAGATCACTTGAACCCAGGAGTTCAGGACCAACCTGGGCAACATGGCAAAACCCCATTTCTACCAAAAAAAAAAAAAAAAAAAAGATAGCCAGGTACTTGAGAGACTGAAGTGGGAGAATCACTTAAGCCTGGGAGGAAGAGGTTGCAGTGAACTGAGATGATGCTTCTGCACTCCAGCCTGGGCAACAGAGTGAGATTTCTCCTAGGTTTTCTAATTCTTTGCCGTATAGCTGTTAGTAATAGTTTCTAATGATTCTTTATGTTTCTATGGTCTCATTTGTTATGTGTCCTGTTTAATTTCTGATTTTATTTATTTGTGTCTTCTTTTTTCTTAGTCTAGCAAAAGATTTATCATTTTTATCTTTTCAAAAAAACAAACTTTTTATTTAACTGATTTGCTGGACTTTTTAGTTTCAATTTCATTTATTTTTGCTCTCATTTTTATTGTTTCTTTCTTCTAATTTTGGGTTTGGGTTGTTCTTACTTTTCTACCTCCTAGAAGTGCCATGTTAGGTTGTTTATTTAAAATCTTTCTGCTTTTTAGATAGAGCTGCTTATTGCTATAAATTGCCCTCTTAGCTTTAGTTTTACTGTATCTCATAGGTTTTGGTATGTTCTATTTCTTTTTTCACTTATTTAAAAAAATTTTAATCTCCTTCTTAATTTCTTCATTGACTCATTGGTCAGCCAGAAACACATTAATTTATGTGTTTGTATATTTTCCAAAGTTCCTGTTATTGTTGATTTCTAGTTTTCTAGTTTTATGCCATCGTGGCTAGAAAAAATACTTAATATAGTTTATACTTTCTTGAATTTGTTGAGACCTGTTTTTTGGCTTAAGACATGGTCTATTCTGAAGAATGTTCCGTGTGCTGATGAAAAGAATGTGTATCCTGCAGCAGTTGGATGAAATGTTCTGTAAATGTCCATTAGGCCTATTTAGTCTAGTGTGTAGTTTAGCTTTGATGTCTCTTTGCTGATTTTCTGTCTGAACGATCTGTCCATTACTGAGAGTGGAGTGTTAAACTCCTCTGCTATTGTATTTCAGTGTATCTCTCCCTTTAAATCTATTAATGTTTGCTTTATATATCTGGGAGCTCCAGTGTTGGATGCATATTTATAATTGTTATATTCTTTTGCTAGATTGACTCCTTTCTCTATGTAGTAATCTTTTAATCTCTTTTTACAATCTTGGATTTGTGATGTATTTTATTGGATATGAGTATAGCACATATGACCTCTTTTGGTTTCTATTTGCATGAAATATCTTTTCCCACCTCTTTACTTTCAAACTGTATATATCTTTATAGGCTAAATGGGTTTCTTGTAGATAGCATATAGTGGGTCTTTTTTTTAAAATTCCATTCAACCATTCTATGCCTTTTAATTGAAAAATTGAGTTTATTTGCATTCAGTGTTACCATTGATAAGTAAGGACTTAATTCTGTCATTTTTTTTGCTTATTTTTGTTGTTTTGTAACTCTCCTCTTCCTTTCTTCCTTTTCCCATCTTTTTTCTTACTGGCTTCCTTAGTGGTTAAGTGATTTTCTCCAGTAGTGTGTTTTAATTTGTGGCTTTTTATTTTTAGTGAATAGATATAACTTTTTGCATTGTTGTTACTGTAAGGCTTATAAAATATATCTTATAGATATAACAAGTTAAATTAAAGAGATGATAGTTTATTTTAGATCATAAATAAAATAATAGAAACAACTAATAAATGAAAAGACTCTACATTTTAATAACATCTCCCACATTTTGACTTTAAATTTTCTCAATTTAGATATGTTTATATAGTCTTTCTCTTAACAGATTTTTCTACCTATAATTTTTTTTTGGAATTTGTCTTTTGGGCTTCATACCAAACTTATGACTGGAATGCACACCATGATTATAGTATTAGAGCATTCTGAGTTTGTCCATGTGCTTAATTTTATAGTGGATTTTACACCTCCAAATGTTTTCTTTTTTACACTAGTGCTTTTTTGTTTCAGATTAAATAACTCCCTTTAACACTTCTTGTAAGACTGATCTGGTGGTATGAATTCTCACAGCTTTTTGTTTTCCCTATCTTTCCTTCATATTTGAAGGATAGCTTTGCTGGATACAATATTATTGGATGGCAGTTTTTTCTTTTAGCCTTTTGAAAATGTTATATCACTCTTTCCTGGCATCTAGGGTTTTTTTGAGAGGTCTGTTGCCAAACAAATTAAAGCTTTTTAATGTCTTTCCCCTTGCTGCTTTTGAAATTCTCTCTACCCCTTGCCCTTGCACAGCTCTCAATTGAACACTAATATTTCTTAATTTAATATTTTGAGCACATTTATATATCTAGTAGATAATCTATTCCTTTTCATTCTTTTTTCTCCTCTGACTGTGTATTGTCAAACAGCCTGTCTTTGAGATCTCTAATACTTTCCTCTGCTTGATCCATTCTGCTATTGAGATCCTCTCATAAACTTTTCAGTTCACCAAATGTATTTCTCAGTTCCAAGATTTGTTTGATTTTTTAAATTTAATATCAATGTTAAATTTTTGATAAGTTTCTGAATTGCTCTCCTGTGTTCTCTTAGAGATTAATGAATTTCCTTAAAACTGCTGTTTGAATTATTGGTCATAGATATCATAAACTGCTGTCTTGTTAAAGTCAGCAACCGGTTCCTTCCTTTATCTATTTGGGGAAGTGATAGTTCTCTTTTTGCTGTTGTTTCTTGTGAATCAATGTCTGTGTCTTTGCGTTAAAGGATCATTTATTTATTTCAGTCTTCTCTATCTGGACCATTTTTATTTTTTTATTGGATATATTTGCTTAGAGATACCTTGCAATTTGCCTGTTGATTTTCTTTCTTTTTTTTTCTGATTTGCTCCCTATCTTCTTTTCAGAACTAGATGACAACTTAAGCCCAGGTTTGCCTTGATTCTAGTAAACAATCAGTGTGCTGCCCATCCCATCTCAAAGTTGATAGCTCAGTAGTGTGGAAAGGCTGGTTAGAAATTCATGCCCAGGGAAATCTGTGAAACATACTTCCTTCAGCATGGTGCTGCCGAACAGTCACTCTGATTTGACATCTCGTTTGGCCAAGTTACAAGAGCAGAGTTTCCAGGGCTGGCGAAGGCAGTCTCACGTCCTACCTTTGTCTCTGGAAGACCTCAGGAATATTTCTCCCTTCAAACACTGCTGATGCTTCCTATGAATTGAGGCAGAGACAGATGTCCCACCAGGGAAAGGTATCCTTCCACGGAAATCAAGATGGTAGCAAAGCTGGTTGTCAACCTCAATCTCACCTTTTCTAGTGTAGAAATTGTAAGTTGGTAGGGGGTGGGGGGCAATTTGCTGGGTACTTAGTGCTGGGCAGATTGAGGTCAAGGGGATCATGGATATGGAAACCCAATTCTCTTACCATCTGCTCATAGTTTTTCCAGTTCTCTGTGGCCCAGGGAGCAGTGGCCTCATATTTTAGTTTTGGCATATTACTGGTGATAACTTTGGCACTGTATATTTGCTTTTGGTTTTCTGTAGGGGAGAGTGAAGCCAGTTTACTTCTACACACCATTTTAGAACCAGAAGTCTTCCAGAATGTGGGGATTAACTTATCCACTCTGTTTTTGTAAAACGTTTATTTAGAAAATCATTTCATGAGGAAGAAGAAAAAAAGATGGAAAATAAATCCTAACGGACTATAGTTTCCCAGTGGTAAAGATCTCTTTACTGAGTTTAGTTATCTAATAAAAGATGTTGGGTAAAGTTTCCCAACATCTTTTATTAGATAACTAAACTCAGTAAGTCATCTATTTTGTAAGGTAGCTTATTTTTTTATTTTATTTTTTTCTGAATCCAACATAAATATGGATGAAACCGAATTGTTACTTCCTCCCCTCCTCCCAGTTCTTGGTCAAATAGAAAAAGTTGGATAAAATAAAAAGCCTTTACCTGAATAAATAAGAAAAAAACCTCATGAAAATATTGGATAAAATAATCAATCTATATTTATATTTATACACACACACACACACACACACACAGGAGTCATGGTGAAAATTCTTTTTCAAATCTAATTAATGATAATTTTTTATATAATCCTATACTCCCTCCTACTGAAATCCTCAAAATATCTCAGAACTCAGGACTAAGATTTTTATTTGTCTAATTTTAGGAATTTTAATGAGGTTTTGTTCTCCCAAACTTTTGTAAAAATGCTTCTGATTCTGCCAATTTGTTCAGATTTTCCAGGAGAAAATCTGTCTTTAATTTTTATGATTTAGTAGTTTTCCCAGAACTCTGAATAAAGACTCCAGTCATACAACAAATTAGTTTGTAAAGAAAAATGAACAGATTGGCAAATAAAATGATTAAACAAACCTGCAAAAAAAAATTTAGCTTATATTTGAACATATTAGAAAGATTTGTCTTTGTAATGTGAAAAGAACTTTTTATGTCTAAAAGTTACACTAACAAGAAAAATGAAGTTTGTCTTTGAGGATTCTTATTTTTAAAATCTATACAGGAGGAGAAATAATTTGCAATTACCTAGCACAAAAAAAAATGTGCATGCCTTGCAACCTAGAATTTACATTTCCAGAAAGTTCTCACACATGTGCACAAAAAGATATGTACAGGTGTTCATTTCTGTTTTACTAGTGGAAACAAAAAAAATGTTCATTAATACAGGGTAGGTAAAATATGTTACATTTATAAGATGTGATATAGAATATCAGTTATAATAATATAAATAATGTATAAAAAATAAGTCTCAAAGCAAAATGATAAGCAACTTATAAAATGATAAGACAATACAAAATCATATGGTACCATATATGTATATTTATAACAAAACACACAAAAATTCTAAATACTCTTCAAGAATGCATATAATGTAGATTCAAATGTATTAAAAAATTGTAAGTGTACATATTAAGTTCATAATCATGTTTAATTCAAGGGAAAAGAAAATGACTAGATTTGAGGGAAGGGCTTCAAATTTATCTAAAGGATGTGTTATTGGTTGTATAAAAACAGATGAAACAAGTATAACCAAATTGTACTAACTTTTCATTCTGGTTGTTCAGTAAATGGTAATTCATTATATTGTTATTTGTCTATTTCCTCATTTTAGCATTTCTCAACAATAACCACAAAAACCTACATAAATGTAGTTAAATGTTAGTTATCTAAGTACAGATAGCAATAATTTATTTTATTGATTATTTGGTGTACTTAAACTCAGGCAGCCTTTGTATAGCAACCAGCAAGGTTTGTCTGTTAAGCCTATATGTATCTAGGATCACAGGAGTCCCAAAACACTTTATTCAAGATTTCCAGGTCCGAATCCATTTTTGAGGGCACTGAGTTTATTGATGAAGCCAGAAGTTGGTCCCAGGATTTTTCGAAATTTGGGGAAAAACAAGAAAATATTATTAATCTTTTCTTTCTACAATTAGACTACTTCTGTAATCTCAATATTTGTGTCATCTTAAAATTTATGTTTTGAAACCTAGTCATCAATGTTATGGTATTAAGAGGTGGAGTTGGGGAGGTGATTAGATCATGAGGGTGGAGCCCTCATAAATGAAATTAGTGTCCTTATGAAAGAGACCTCAGAGAGCTATCCCTTCCACCAAATGAGGACACAGAGGGAAGGGAAGGGAAGGTGCCATTTGCCACCGAACTCCAAATTTGCCAGTGCCTTGATCTTGAAGTTCCCAGCATTCAGAACTGAGAAATAAATGTTTGTTTTTCAAAAGCCGCCCACTTTATGGTATTTCGTTATGGCAGCCTGAATAGACTAAGACAACTATGCTACATCTAGAATCTACTTACTACTTGAGGTAAAACTTAATTTCCAGAAATCATCAAAAATTACTCTTTTGAAATGCCAACAACACATAACCCTTTTATTTTCTGTAAATTAAGATTTGGAATTTTCCCCAAAATTTTGGTTTGAAATTCATTGGACTTAGAGAGTTTCCCTTTCATGTCCCTAGACCCATAAGGAGAACTTATTAGGCATTTTAACAAACGTTAAGCCTCCCCATATCCACGCTTCTCATCATAAAACTTGCCTCCCTAGAGTATGTTCCTTGTGTAGAATTACTCATCAACCATGTGGCCTCCTGGTAAAATGGTGACTTCCAGTGCTGGCTTCCACTATGGATCATAAAGGAACTACATCCTTCTTTATCTTGTTAGTAGTTGTCCAAAGCTGCATCACTAAGATATATTTGCCAGAAACTTGAAATATTGAACATGTGGTCTCCAGGCAGGGACAGTGGAAGTAAGACTATTGTAGGAACTTTTGTGGTGCCAGAACAGTTTTGGCAGGAACAGGAGTATTGGTAAAGCCTATAGCTGTAGAAAATTGGCTGCATAATTACTAGTATCAGCAACTCATAAACTGTGCTTTGTTTCTGAGTCAAGTTCTCAGCCTCAATTCTGTGAAATGAATAATTTATTTGCTGAAAATTTCCAGAGTTGCTATCTATTGCCTGCAACAAAGAACCCACTACACATTCAAGATGAATAAAAATGTCCCCAAACAGCCCCAAACAAAAACCTTTGGGAAATAGATTCTTGCATACATCTTTTATCTATGTTTAAAAAGTGGGCATTATATTAACTGTCAAAAGTTGTTTTTTTTTTTTTAATTCTACATGCAAAGATGAAGCATCGCTAAGAATACAACTTTATTTTGAAAATTATTTCATTTTTCTCTGTACTAAACATTCGTTTAAGTTTTCCCTGCCAGATTGACAATATGAGAAGGATGTGAAGGTATATTAAGCTGTTCCTCCATTGCTATAAAGAAATACCTGAGACTACGTAATTTGTAAGAGACTGAATGGGCTCACAGTCCTGCAGGTTGTACAGGAAGCATGGTGGCATCTGCTTCTGGGGAAGCCTCAGAGAACTTATATTTATAGTAGAAGGCAAAGTGGAAGCAGGCCATCTTACATAGTGGGACTAGGAGCAAGAGAGGGACAGAGAATAAGGTGGGAGGTGCTACACACTTTTAAGCAAACAGATTTCAAGGGGACTCACTGACTATCATGAGAATAGTACCAAGGGGAAATGGTGCTGAAGCATTCATAAAGAATTCACCCTTATCATCCAATCACCTCCCACCAGGCCCCACCTCTAACACTGGAGATTACAATTTGACATGAGATTTGGTGGGAGCACAGATCCAAACCATGCACCCCAAATCTCACGTCCTTCTCACGTTGTAAAACACAGTCATGACTTCCCAATAGTCTCCAAAGTCTTAACTCATTCCAATATTAACTCAAAAGTCCAAAGTCTCATCTGAGAGAAGGCTGGTCCCTTCTGCTATGAGCCTGGAAAATAAAAACCAAATCAGTATTTTCCAAGATACAATGGAGGTATAGGCTTTGGATAAATACCCCTATCCCAAAAGAGATAAATCAGCCAATAAAAGAGTCCAGAGGCCCCATGCAAGTTCAAAATCCATTAGGGCAGTCATTAAACATTAAAGCTCCAAAATAACCTTTTTTGACTCTATGTTCCACATCCAGGGCACACTGATATAGGGATAGGCTCCCAAGGACTTGGGAAGCTCCTCCTCTGTGGCTTTATAAGGTTCAAATGCCATGGCCTTCCTTATGGGCTGATGTTGAGTGCCTGTGGCATTTGTAGACACAGGATGCAAACTGCTGGTGGATCTACCTTTCTGGGGTCTGGAGGATGGTGACCCTCTTCTCACAACTCCACTAGGTGATGCCCTAGTGGGGACTGTGTGTGGGGGCTCCAATCCCACATATCCCCTCTGCACTGCCATAGTAGAGGTTATCCATGAGGGCTCTGCCCCTGCAGCAGGCATCTGCTGAGACATCCAGGCTTTTCCATACATCCTCTGATATCTAGGTGGAGGCTCCCAAGCCTCAACTCTTGCCTTCTGTGTACTGGCAGGTTTAACACTACATGAAAGCTGCCAAGGCTTATGGCTTGCACCCTCTGAAGCAGCAGCCCAAGCTGTACCTGAGACCCGTTCAGCTATGACTGGAGCTGGAGCAGCTGGAATGAAGGGAACAGTGTCCTAAGGCTGCACAGGACAGTGGGGCTCTGGGCCTTGCTTATGAAACCTTTCTTCCTTCCTAGGACTCTGGGCCTGCAGTGAGAAGGGCTGTCATGAGGGTCTCTGAAATGTATTTGAGGCCTTTTCCCATTGTCTTCCTATTAGCATTGGCTGCTTTTACTCATGAAAATTTCTGCAACCTGCTTCTACCATTCTTCTCCTGAAAGTGGGTTTTTCTTTTCTACCACATGACCAGACTGCAAATTTTCCAAACTGTTATGCTCTGCTTCCCCTTTAAATATAAGTTCAAACTTTAGGTCATTTATTTGCTTACATATATGAGAATATGCTTTTAGAAGCAACCAGGACACATCTTGAAAACTTTGCTGCTAAAAATTTCTTCCACCAGATACCCTAAATCATCATTCTCAAGTTCAAATTCCGCAGATCATCAGAGCACGGGCACAATGCAGCCAACTTCTTCTCTAAGGCATACTTCTCAAAGTAACCTTTGCTCCAATTCCCAATAAATTCTCATTTCTATCTGAGATCTCCTCAGTCTGAACTTCACTGTCCATATCACTATCAGTATTTTGGTCACAATCATTTAACCAGTCTCCAGGAACTTCTAAACTTTTCCTCAGCTTCCTGTCTTCTTCTGAGCCTTCCACACTCTTCCAACTTCTGCCTGTTACCCAATTCCAAAACTGATTCCATATTTTCAGGTGTCTTCATAGCAATGCCCCCACTTTTTGATACTAATTTTCAGTATTAGGCCGTTCTCACATTGCTATAAAGAAATCTCTGAGAAGGAGTAATTTATAAGAAAAGAGGTTTAATTGGCTTATGGTTCTGTAGGCAGTAGAGGAAGCATGCTGGCATCTGCTGCTGGGGAGCCTCCAGGGAGCTTATACGTAACAGCAGAAGACAAAGTGGGAGCTGTCTTACAGGATGGGAGCAGGAGCAAGACAGAGAGAACAAGGAAGGAGGAGATGAGATTCACTTTTAAACAACCAGATGTCACAAGAACTCACTCACTAATGCGAGGATAGTACCAAGAGAAGATGGTGCTAAACCGCTCATGAGAATTCCACCCCCATGATGCAATTACCTTTCACTAGGCCCCATCTACAACACTGTGGACTACAATTCAACATGAGATTGGGTGGAGACACAGATCCAAACCATATCAGAAGAGAAAAGCTTTGCACCAATCTCTGCCACATTGATGCCATTGCTAGGGTTGGAAGTTCACCAAATCAAAGTGGATAAGAGAATCTTAAAAAATAAAAACAAGAAAAGCTTGAATTAGTTGCTTAATATCAAAGGATTTGGCAATAATTGTTTCATAACTAAGAATATAATAGTTCTTGTAGAAACTAATATTCTTGCCTCAGAGTCATAGATAACCTGTATAAGTTTGTGAATTTTTCAGTCTTAACATCACTTTGAAACAACTAATCTCAGAGAAAGTAAAAGTCCTAGATAGGTTAATATTTTAATGGTTGTGGTGTTCCCAGTTATTTTGAGTTGAATTATGTCTCCCTCAAATTCAGATGTTGAAGTTCCAGTCTCTAGGACCTCAGAATGTGACTGTATTTTTATATAGGGTCTTTAAATTGGTGATTAAGTTAAAATGAAGCCACTGGGGTGGGTCCTGATTTAATCTGACTGGAGTCTTTTTAAGAAGAGAACATTTGGACACACAAAGAGACATCAGGGACGCGTGAGCACAGAGAAAAGACTATATGCGGACACAGCTACAAGATGGTCATCTGTAAACCAAGGAGCAAGCTTCAGGAGAAACCAGACCTGCTGTTGTCTTGATTTGGAATTTCTAGCTTCTGTAATAGTGATACAACATATATTTTTTTTGTTTAAGCCACCCAGTCTGTGGTGTTTTTCAATAGCTGCCTGGGTAACTAGTACACTAGTATAGGTGGGCTTTTGATCACCAATAAATACAGTATTTTAACAAATGAGATTCAAATTATTCTTTGAATCTGGTATAGAATAGAGAGCCTCAAACTGAGAAACATATCAAGAAAGCAATTAAATGTCATATAATATGATAAAATAAAATATTGGGCTATGGTTTTATTGTCTTTGTATTTATGTACATGTATCACAATTGCTTAAAAATTCAATTCTTTGATTTTTTTTTTTTTTTTTTTTTTGAGCGTCTCACTTTGCACCTAGGCTGGAATGCAGTGGCACAATCTTGGCTCACTGCAAACTCTGCCTGTGGGCTCAAGCGATTCTCATGCCTCAGCCTCCTGAGTAGCTGGGATTACAGGGGCGCCACCATGCCCAGCTAATTTTTGTATTTTTAGTAGAGACGGGGTTTTGCCCTGTGAGCCAGGTTGATCTCAAACTCTTGACCTCCAAGTGATCTTGACCTGCCTTCCTCCGCCTTCCAAAGTACTGGGATTACAGATGTGAACCACCATGCATGACTGATTATTGGATATTTTAATGTATGGTGGACAATTCTTCTAGGAAAAGGATAGACTTCTGTTTAAAGGATTAAGCTCTTTCTACATTTTTTTTTTTGTTTTAACTTGTTCTTTCTTTTGCAGTATGTTGATTGTAAATGGTAGAAATTTTTATTCTTTCACTGATATTAACTTCCGTGACTTAGTACAATAACAAGTTTATAACCTTCTGTCAGAGTTGGTAGGAGACATTTAACCCCCTGAGAAAAAACAACTAAAATAATTCCCTATAGAGTTTAGCTTTAAAAAATAAATAACAATTATAGGCATGGTGGCTCATGCCTATAATCCCAATCCTGCGGGAGGTCAAGGCAGAGGATTGCTGGTGCCCAGGAGTTTGAGGCCGTCATGGATAACATAGCAAGACGCACTCTCTACAATAAAAAATTAAAAATTAGATGGGCACAGGGTTTGATGTGTAGTCCCAGCTACTCAGGAAGATGAGGTGGGAGGGTCACTTGAGCCCAGAAGTTCAAGACTGCAGTGAACTATGATCACACCACTTTACTCCAGCCTGAGTGACAGTGAGACTCTGTTTCTAAAATAAAGTGTAAAATAAAATATTAGTGGATTCATGTGGGAGACAGTAAAAGCATAGTCATTTATTACTTAGTTCATTTATCAAAAATAAAATTGCAAAAAAGTTCAGCAATAAAATGATGGTCAAATAGTTTGCAGGAATTAAGAAAATGATATAAAGTAGAATTCATCAGAGTATCTTTAATTCCTAGCTTATGAAATATTTGTACTTTAACTTAGGCAAGTGGTTAAGTCAATATGTTTGTTGTGCTGTCTAAAACTGGCATTCAATAAATATATTAGAGTCCTTCCTTTCTTCCCTTATGTAAACATTCAGGAATCATAAAATTTTAAGAAATCACTTAGTGAAAAGCAAAGACAATTTTTTTTTAAAGAGAAAAATATTTAAAGTAACATTAACACAAACAAAATTATTTTTAAGTATTTGGACATATCAAGCAGCAAAAAACAGTAAGTAAAAGAGGATAGATGAGAGATATCATGGTTTATATGTATGTGCAGATAAAGTATATTTGAAATGTATGTGAATAATTTGAATTTTATAAGCAAAGAAGTGCCATTTTTGAAGGATTTGAAGATAGAAGTGATGTGACCAAAGCAATGCATTTGCAAGATTATTTTGGCAGCAGTGTCTGGCAATATGTTGTAGAAATACCAACACAATTCTGCCATTCCCCAGTTTTGTGAACTTACACACTTAATTTACCAAGGTTTTCGTTTTTTTGTATAAAATGCAATCAGTTCCCCGATCAAGCCCAGTAGGCCCTTTTCCCTATAGTCCAAACATCCTATATATAATGAATGTGAGTAAAAATGTTATACCTACTTACATATAAATTTCTTAAAATTATTTATAATTGCATTTCTGTTTATACATTTCAATAACTTTCTCCCTCCACACCTCCCCATGAGCAGAGGGAGCTGGCTCTGGCCTCAGCTATCCCCAAAGAGGGGCCCCCGTAGTGCAGTGGCAGGCTGAAGGGCTCCTTGAGCACAGCCAGAGCAGATGCCGAGGCTAAGGAGTCACCAAGAGCAAGCAAGGGCTGCTACCAGGTTGTCACCTCTCAATCCCCCCTCTAAAGGGGACACCACAACTGCCGTTGGGAATTTGGCCAATGACCGCTCTAGCTACTTCCTGCTGGATAGGGACGATGAAGGGGCCCTGCAGTTGTAGTATCCTCCAGAGGGGAACTCTTTGGGCCAGTGGAAGGGCCAGTGGGTTGGTCCAGGGGTCCTCGGTAGAAGTTGTTAGTTGATCTCATTTGGGGTTCCATTTGTAAGACCATCTGTAGCTTGAAGGCCTCAATTCTAGAGGAAGAAATTTGACAAGAAGTTTAAAAACACAGGGTCCAAAGGTGAGTAACAGCAAAATGGCTGCCAT
Source organism: Theropithecus gelada (assembly GCF_003255815.1). Classification (NCBI taxonomy): domain Eukaryota; kingdom Metazoa; phylum Chordata; class Mammalia; order Primates; family Cercopithecidae; genus Theropithecus; species Theropithecus gelada. The sequence goes on from NC_037676.1 coordinate 77,343,606, forward strand.
GGGACCTAGAAAGGGGAGAAGCCATGTTGCCCAACTCCAGAGGTTGGTATAAGAGTTTGAAAAGCGTTGTCTGATTTCAGAAGCCTTTTCCTGTAAACGGTGGGTGGCATCTCATACTATCCCTGACTGGTTAGTGTAAAAACAACACTCTTCCCCCAGGAAGGTACAAAGTCCTCCTTTCTCTGCAGTGACGAGGTGTAGGCCTCAGCAGCTTTGGAGAGTCACTGCTGCTAAAGAGTCTATTTGGGATTGTAGAGTAAGGATAGATTTCATTATTTCTTGTGACCTGTCTACGAGGCAGATATCAGTTGAAGTTCTACATCAGAAGAATATGCCTTGTCTGGGTAGACAGAAATTTACCCTGGCTTTTAAAGGAATAGGGTACACTGTTTTTTCTTTACTACTTCTCTCTCTCTCTCTCTCTCTGACTCCCTCTTTGACTTTCTGTCTCTCTGTCTCTTCCTCTCTCTGTCTCCTTCTCTTTGTCTCTCTGTTTCTTCCTCTCTCTCTCTTTCTCTGACTTTCTGTCACTTTCTCTCTTTCCTTCTTGCTGGTCTTTCCCTGCCCCTGCCAGTCGCTGATGCTGCTGTTCTCCCCTCTCCTTTCCCTTCTTGATGGCTTTGGCAGTGTAAGACTGCCACCTCCTTTGATTTTTGCACTGCATGTAGTAACTCCACAGTTTCCTTGTGGTATTTATTGGGGGTTCCCTGAGAGGTTAGGAACTCCCTCTCTTTTTATATTGCAGCATGGGCAGGTAGGATTAGATAAGCATACTTGTTATCTATATACACATTTATTCTTTTTCACTTTCCCAGTTCTAAGACTCGGGTAAGTGCCACTAGTTCTGCTAACTGGGCACTGGTCCCTGGGGAAAGAGGCTACTTTCAAGAATGGTTACATCACTAACTATGGCATAACCTGCCCTTCATTTTCCATTCTCCACAAATGAACTTCCATTGGTATATAGGTTAAAGTCAGGATTAGCTAAGGGGACTTCTAAGAGATCATCGCAGGTGGCATAAGTCTGGACTATAATTTGTTGGCAGTCATGCTTGATTGGTTCCCCATCCTCTGGGAGAAAAGTGGCAGGGTTAAGGGCCATGCACCTACGTATATGAAGCACCAGTCCCTCAAAGAGCACCTGGTGTCTAAGTAGGCAGTTGTCCAATAGCCATAAACTTCCTTTGGCACCCAGTATGTCATTTACATCATGAGTAGTCCAGACAGTGAGATCCTTTCCTTGTATTATTTTGATAGTCTCGGACACTAAGATGGCCTCCGCTGCAACTACCCATAAACAGTGAGGCCAGCCTTTTGCTATTGCATCAATTTCCTTACTTAGGTATGCCACTGGTTGTGGGGTTGTCCTACGAGTGTGAGTAAGGACTCCAAGAGCTGTTCCTGCTCTCTGTGACATATAAAGAGAAGTTTTGTCCTGTCTGAAGGACTAGGGCCTGATTTAAGGTTTTGAAGGCTGTTTCTGCCCCTGGTTCCCATTCTACTAGATGAGTATTTGCCCTCTGGGTTTCCTTAATTAGAGTATAGAGGGGCTTGGCTATCTTGCTGTATCCAGGGATCCATAGTTGGCAAAGGCTGGTGATTCCAAGGAACCCCCACAGGTGTTTTAAAGTCTTAGGGTGAAGATAAGCCAGTATAGGCTGTATACGTTCCTTGCTGAGGGCCCTGGTCCCTCTGGCTAAGATTAGGCTTAGATATTTAACCTGCTGTAGGCAAAGCTGGGCCTTCTACCTAGACAACTTGTACCCTTGATTAGTTAGAAAGTTCAAGAGATCTAGAGTAGCCTGCTGGCACAGGTCTTCCAAACTGGTAGCCAAAAGTAAATCATCCGCATACTGAAGGACCAGAGTGCCTGGACTTGGGAAGTGGCCTAAATCTTGGGCCAGTGCCTGACCAAACAGGTGAGGGCTATCCCTAAACCCTTGGGGCAAGACCGTCCACGTAAGTTGGGACGTGTGGTCTGTGGGATCCTCAAAGGCAAAGAGAAACTAGGAGTCAGAGTGTAGGGGAGTACAGAAGAAGGCATCCTTGAGGTCCAGAACTGTGAACCATTCTGCTTCCTCTAATATTTGAGAAAGCAAGGTCTAGGGGTTTGGTACAACTGGATGTAGAGGAATTACTGCCTCATTGATGAGTCTAAGATCTTGCACTACTCTCCACTGATCATTCGGTTTTTGTAATCCTAGAATTGGTGTGTTGCAGGGACTGCTGCATTTCCTTATCAAGTCTTGAGCTTTTAAATGTTTAACCATATCCTGTAATCCTTTATGAGCTTCAGGCCTTAAGGGATATTGCCTTTGATAAGGAAAAGTGGTGCGGTCTTTTAGCCTGACTTGGACTGGGCAGGCATTTTTTGCCCTTCTAAGTTGTCCTTCCAGTGCCCAGACTTCAGGGTTGATTCCCTCCTCAGGGAGGGGACAACAAATGGGTAACTTTCCCCCATATTCGTGTAGATAATAACTCCAGCTTTGGCTAACATATCCCTCCCTAATAAAGGCATGGAACTTTCAGGCATAACAAGAAAGACATGTGAAAAGAGCAAAGTCTCCAAGTTACATCTGAGGAGGTGGGAGAAATACCTCGTTACAGACTGTCCCAGGATTCCTCAGATGATAACGGACCTTGAGGACAGTTTTCCAGTACAGGAGATTAACACTGTGAAGGCTGCGTCAGAATCCAGGAGGAAGTCAATTTCCTGGCCCTCAATGGTTAAGCGTACCCGGGGCTCAGTGAGGGTGATGACATGAGCTGGCGCTTGCCCCGGGCACCCTCAGCCCTGTTGTTGGATCATCTGGTTGGGACTTCTGACCCAGAGAACCTTTGTCCTCTGGGGCAGTACATCTTCTGCTGATTGCCTCAGCATAGAGGACGTGGACGAGGGGGCGGCTTGTTTCTCACTGGACAATCTTTTTTAAAGTGTCCTTATAAACCACACTGGTAACAAGCCCTACCGTGTGATTGGCCTGCTCCATTTTCTGTCCTTCCTGAACCACTAAGGTTGGTCTGTCTGAGGGCCATGACTACGGCTGTGGCCTTTCTCTGATCTTGCTTTTCCTTTTGGACCTGTTCCTCGTGGTCCCTATTATAGAACACAGAGGTCACCAGTTTTAATAATGCCTCCAGATTTTGTTCAGGGCCCAGGGCTTGCTTTTGGAGCTTTCTCCTGATATCTGTGGCTTATTGGGTAATAAACTTATCTTTTAGAATCAATTGACCCTCAAGTGATTCGGGTGACAGGGGAGCATATATTCTTAAGGCCTCCCGTAGCTGCTCGAGGAAGTCAGAAGGATTTTCTTCCTTTCCCTGAGTTATGGTGGACATCATTGAATAATTCATGGGCTTTTTCCTAATTCTCCTTAGTCCTTCTAGAACACAGGTCAACAGATGTTTGCAACTCCAGTCCCTATGATCAGAGTTGAGATCCCAGTGGGGATCCATACTGGGAATGGCTTGCTGACCAATAGGGAATTTGTCCCTTTCTTCAGCTGTTATTTTATCATTTACTTGACTAAGATAGCAGGGATCTCCAAACTCTTGGGCTTCAGCTAAAGCCACATTCTTTTCATTAAAGGCCAAGGTTTGATCTAACAATAGCATGACATCTCTCCAAGTGAGATTGAAAGTTTGCCCCAGACCCTGTAGGACATCTATGTACCTATTAGGATCATCTGAAAACTTTCCCAGGTCTGCCTCCATCTGCTTTAAATCAAACAGGGAGAAGGGAACATGTACCCGGGTTGGGCCAAATTCCCCTCCCCCTACAGCTTGAAGGGGACATAACTGATAGCCCAAGGGGTTTTGTGGTTTTTTGGAAATTTCTTTGCTTATTTCCTTCTGGGCAGGGGAGATTAGAGGAGGATTATCATTAATAGGAAGGGGAGCTATAGGGAGGCTAGGATATGGGGGTAAGCTGAGAGGCCCTCCTGTGGGATGTAAATTGTAAGCTTTGCAGAGTTGTGTATTCTTCAATGAAAAGAAAGCTCGGACATAAATAAGATATTTCACTCCATTTGCCTTCCCTCTTACAGAAAAGGTCAAGCTGCAGGATAGCATTGTAATTTATACTTCCCTCAGGTGGCCATTTTTCCCCATCAGAGAGAGAACATTGGGGCCAAGTCAGTGCAGAAAAAAATGATCCACCTCTTTTGTGGGTCAGATTGGTCCCAATGGCTTAGGATGCATTTCAAGGGTGAGCCTGTTGATGCCTGAGTGTTTCCCATCTGAAAGACAAAACTGCCCATGGTTTTGGTTTGTTTTGTTTCTCCCCCTGCCCAAGAACCTGCAATGGTCCCTGGACCCTGCTGATCGGAATAGTTGCACTCACTGATGCAGCAGCAGAAACAACTCCTGCCCAAGAACACACAATGGTCCCTGGACCCTGCTGATCTCAATAGTTGCACTTACTGATGCAGCAGCAGAAACACTAGTTTTACTCCCAGACCACAAGGAGGACTGGGGAAGGTTGGATTTAGTGGCCCTTACTGATGCATTCTCGCAAACCCGCACCCTTGCCTGTCCACCTAGATCACAAAGAGGACAGAGAAAAATCGGATTTAATGGCCATTACTGACGCATTCTCAAAACCCTGTTAGAGTCTTAAGCATTCTCCTATTAGTATTGGGACCTTATCCATGTCCTATAAAGATGTTCCTATAAAGATGTTATGCCCCCAAAATGAAGTGGAGGGTCATACCCTGAGGGAGGGAAGGAATATCCAGAGTTGGAAGAGTGATGACTTTTGTCCTCACTTATATGAATAAGAAGGATAAAATTTCTGAGGCTCCTCATATCCTAGCCTCAGAAATAGCTTTTGTTAGGCCTGCTTGTCTGAGGAGGGATCCTGAAATTCCAGATAGTTCCCCCTACAATGGGGCTTTGGGCAAAACTTATGTCTTTCTGATTGGTGAGCTCAGGTGCCTAAAGAAGGTAACAGAGTCCTGAAGTTTATACTAGAAATCATTCTTATAGGGGAAACTAGAAAAGCACCAGAGACAGAGAGTGGTTTTGAGAAGTGGGGCTAGCTGTGGAGAAGAGAGGCGAGAGGAAGTTTGTCCGGCAGGCATTAGGACCCAGGGGGCAAGGGTCGGGATAGATAGGATGGATGGGCGAGTCTCACTTGGGTGACATGCTTTTGAGAGTTCCGCTCATGGCCACAAGGTGAACCAAATTGTCAGGACCCCAGAGCTGAACGGCTCTCCTCTCTGTTGACCCTCAGCTCAGCCCAGAAGTACAGGAAAAGTGGAAGCTGGTTCCAGGCAAGCCAATGATCCCAACTCCAAAGAGTCGGGGGTTGTTAGAGAGCCCTTTTCCAGAAAGTCTGACACCCGTGTCTTTAGTTCAGCAGCTGCGCTAGTTGCTTTTAGCTGGCCAACAAGTGCCCGGTATTTAGCCCCTGAATTCTAAGGAAAAATAGGACAGAATAGCAAGTGAAAGAGGTCCAATAGTACTCAACGCTTGGTGATAGGCAATGGTCTCACCGATAGGTGATGGTCTCACCATTTGATGATAGTCTCACCACCTGTCAACAGGCAATAGTCCCATCTGGATCACCCAAATGTGTCCATAATTGGTGTGTTCTTGGTCTCGTTGACTTCAAGAATGAAGCCACGGACCATTGTGGTGAGTGTTAAAGTTCTTAAAGATGGTGTGTCCGGAGTTTGTTCCTTCAGATATTCAGATATGTCTGGAGTTTCTTCCTTCTGGTGGGTTTGTAGTCTCACTGACTTCAGGAGTGAAGCTGCAGACATTCGCAGTGAGTGCTATGGCTCATAAAGGTAGTGTGGACCCAAAGAGTGAGCAGCAGCAAGCTTTATTGTGAAGAACAAAAGAACAAAGCTTCCACAGCATGGAAGGGGACTCGAGCAGATTGAGCTGCTGACTTGGGTGGCCTGCTTTTATTCCCTTATCTGGCCCAACCCACATTCTGCTGATTGGTCCATTTTACAGAGAGCTGATTGATCTGTCTTCACAGAGGGCTGACTGGTGCGTTTACAAACCTTTAGCTAGACACAGAATGCTGATTGGGCCATTTACAATCCTTGAGCTAGACAGAAAACTTGACCAAGAAGCCCAGCTGGCTTCACCTCTCAATGACACTCGCCGCAGACTTTGCAGCACCTAGCCCAGGTACTCCAGCAGCCCAGAGGGATCTTGACCCCGATCAAGCCCAGCACGTGCCGGCCAGCCACGCCAAGTGTGGGGCCCGCCATGCCCATTCCCACCTGGAACCCACACAGGCCCGTGAGTGCCATGGGCAGCCCCAGCTCCCACCCATGCTTCTCCCTCCACACCTCCCTGTAACAGAGGGAGCCAGCTCTTGCCTCAGCCAGCCCTAGAGAGGGACCCCCACAGCACAGCAGTGGGCTGAAGGGCTCCTTGAGCACAGCCAGAGTGGATGCAAAAGCCAAGGAGGCACTGAGAGTGAATGAGGGCTGCTACCACATTATCACCTCTCAATCATAGTACAGTGAGACTTTCTCTGCTCCATGCCCAGGCAGATTGCCAGGCATTCACGGCATCCATTCATGAGCACGCATGCCTGGTTCAGTAGCCTGAGCCACACTACTCTTCATGGGCATAGATTAAGGTGCAGTGGAGCATTCTCTGCAACACACCCAGGCATTCAGAGCAGCCACTTGCCTGGTTCGACGGACTAGGTTGCCCACTCCTCCTTTGCGAGTTCTTGGTGCAGAGGGCCCTCTCCATCCATGTCCAGACAGACCTCCAAGCATTCAGAACACATGTTCACCTGGATCAGCAGCCTGACTTGCCCCACCCTTCCCATGCAGAGATCTTGGTGCAGGTATCCCCTCTTATCTTATATAAGATATATACAATATATCTTAGTATTATATAGTATATAAGATATATACTATATATAGTATATATATTGCAAACATTTATTGTGTGTATATATACCAACCTCAAAAAGTTAGAAAGATCCCAAATTAACAATCTAACATCACATCTAGATGAACTAGAACAACAAGAACAAACCAACTCCATGACCAGCAGGAAAAAAATATAACTAAAATCAGAGTGGAATCGAAAAAAATTGAGACCCCAAAATCCACAGAAAGAATCAATGAAATGAACAGTTGCTTTTTTTTGAAAGCAAAAACAAGATTTTTAGATGGCTAGCTCGATTAAGGAAAAAAGGGAGATCCAAACAAGCACAATTAGAAATGGCAAAGGTGACGTTAAAACCAAACCCACGGAGATACAAAAGACCCTCAGAGACTATTACAAACACTTCCATGTACACAAACTAGAAAACCTGGAGGAAATAGATGAATTCCTGGAAACACGCAATCTCTCAAGATTGAGTCAGGAAAAAATTGAAACCTGGAACAGACCAAGATTAAGTTGAATCAGTAATAAAATTGAGTCAATAATAAAAAACCTAGCAACCAAAAAGAACCCCAGACCAGATGGACTCAGCCAAATTCTACAAGATGTACAAAAAGGAGCTAGCACAAATCCTACTGAAACTATTCCAAAAACTTGAGGAAGAGGGACTCCTCCCTAACTCAGTCTACAAAGCCAGCATCACTGTTTACCAAAACCTGGTAAAGACACAATAACAACAGCAACAACAAAACCTGCAGGCCAATGTCCCCTACTAACATAAATGCAAAACTCCTCAACAAAATACTAGTAAACCAAATATGAAAACACATCAAAAATTTAATTCACCGTGATCAAGTGGATTCATTCTTGGAATGCAAAGTGGTCCAAAATAGGCAAATCAACAAATGTGATTCAACACGTTTAATTCACAGAATTAAAAACAAAACCATATGATTATTTCAATAGATGCAGAAAAAGCTGCTGATAAAATTAGACAGGGCTACATGATAAAAATCCTGAAGAAAGTAGGCATTGAAGAAACTTACCTCAAAATAGTAAGAGTCATTTGTGACAAACTCACAGCTAACATCATGCTATATGGGCAAAAACTGAAAACATTCCCCTTGAGAACTGGAACAAGACAAGGAGGTCCACTTTTCCACTCTATTCAACATAGTACTGGAAGTGCTAGCCAGAGCAATCAGGCAAGAGAAAGAAATAAAAGGCGTCTAAATAAGAAAAAAAGTCAAACTATCTCTGTTCATAGACAATATGATTCTATACCTGGAAAACTCTAGCGACTCTTCCAAAAGTTCCTGGAACTGACAAACAAACTTCAGTAAAGTTTCAGGATACAAAATCAGTAGCATTTCTATACACCAACAATGTTCAAGCTGAGGGCCAACTCAAGAAAACAATTATAATTACAACAGCTAAAAATATGTATGTAATACCTAGGAATACATCTGATAAAGGAGGTTAAAGGTCTGCACAAGGAAAACTACCAAATGCTGCTGTGTGAAATAATAGAGACACATACAAATGAAAAAATATTTCACGCTCATGGATTAGAAGAATGAATCTCACTAAAATGAGAATACTGCCCAAAGTAATCTACAGATTCAGTGCTATTCCTTTCAAAGTGTCAACATCATTTTTCAGAGAAGTAGAAAAAATGTTCTAAAACTTATATCAAACCAAAAAGTAGCCCAAGGAACCAAAGCAATATAAGCCAAAAGAACAAAGCCAGAGGCATCACATTACCTGTCTTCAAACTATACTATAAAGCTGTAGTGACCAAAATAGCATGATACCTGTACAAAGACAGACACATGGATCAACAGAACCAAATAGCAAATCCAGAAATAAAGTTGCACACCTATAGTCATCTGATCTTCAACAGTCAACAAAAAACAAGCAATGTCAAAAGGACTACCTATTTGAAAAATATCCCTGGAATAGCTGGCTAGCAACATGCAAAAGAATAAAATACGACCATTACTTTTCACCAATACAAAAATCAACTCAAAATGGATTAAAGACTTAAATATAAGGCCTCTAACTATAAGACTTTGAGAAGAAAACCTAGCAAACTCCATTCTGGGAATTGTCCTTTGGAAAGAATGTATGACTAAGTCCTCAAAAGCAATTGCAACAAAAACAAAAATTGACAAATGGTACTTAATTAAACTAAAAACTGTGCACAGCAAAAGAAACTATGAACAGAGTAAACTGACAACCTAGAGAATGGGAGAAAATATTCATCAAGTATGTATCCAACAAAGGTGTGGTATCCAGAATCTATAAGGAACTAAAACAATTAAACACTAAAAAGGAAATAACCCCATTTAAAAAACTGCCAGAGACATGCACATTTCTCCAAAGGAGGCATATAAGGAGCCAAAAACATCCTATAAAAAATACTCTACACCACTAATTATTACATAAGTGCAAATCAAAACCACAAGGAGATACTATCTCACGTAAGTCAGAATGGCTGTTATAAAATGTGAAAAAAAAATGTTGGTAAGGATGTGGGGGAAATACAATACTTATACACTCTTGATGGGAATGTAAATTAGTTCAGCAACTGTGGAAAGTAGTTTGGCAATTTTTCAAAGAACTTAGAATAGAACTACCATTTGACCTAGCAATCCCATTACAGGGTATATATCCAAAGAAAACAAATCCTTCTACCAAAAAGACACATGCACTCGCATGTTCACTGCAGCACTATTCACAATGGCAAAGACAGAGAATCAACCTACGTGTCCATCAATGGTGGACTGGATAGAGAAAATGTGATATATATACACCATGGAATACTACATAGACACAAAAAACAATAAAATTTTGTCCTTTGCAGCAACATGGATGCACTGTGGAGGCTACTATCCTAAGTGAATTAATGCAGGAACTGAAAACAAAGCACTGCATGTTCTCACCTACAAGTGGGAGCTAAATACTGGGTTACTCATGGACATAAAGATGGCAACAGTAGACACTAGGGACCACTAGAGGGAGGAGGGAGAAGATAAAGATTAAAAAACTAACCATCAGGTACTATGTTCAGTTAACTTTGTGATGGGATAATTTGCACCCCAAACTTCATCATCATGCAATATACCCAGGTAATGTAATAAATATACCCAGGTAATAAATATGTACCTTCTGAATCTACAATAAAAGTTGAAAAAAATGTAGAATTGTAGAAGTCATTCTTAACACACTAATTAGACTATATGTTCTCAAGCTAAAGNGGTTATGCAAAATTTACCAAAAAGGCATGTGTTTACTTATCAATTCAGTAATCTCATCTTTAAAGCTTTATCTGAATTTATGGCATAAATTTTGTACCATCTGAGAAATGCCTATTTTCCACCACATGAGAGTGCCATTTTCCCAGTCCTACTAATAGTTATGTTGTTTTACATTTCAAAATTATATTTTGCCAACTTGGTAGGTGAAAAGTGGTATATCAGTGATATTTTAAATTGTTTTAAATTGCTTTACTCTATGCGTAACATTATACACTTTCATATGTTTAAGGACAGTATTTCCATCTTTTGTTTAAGAAATCTCTTTTTATCTCTTATACTTACAGGCTTTTGCAATTTTCTCACAATTTTTTATAGTTCTTTATGTATTTGAATGACTCTAGTCAATACATAAAGTCTAGTTCTTTATGTATTTGAATGTTTGAATGAACTGCAAACATTATCTCTCAGTTTGTTGACTGTATCCTTATTTTGTTTATGGTATTTTATGTTATGCCAATTTTTAAAGGCAAATTTATATAGTCAATCTTTTTTATTGACTCTGGACTTTACATTAGAATGTTTTTCCCCATACCCAAGTTAAAGAGTGATTCATCTGTATTTTCTTTTGTACTCGTTAAATCTTCGTTATCTATTTTAATCAGTGTTTCCTTATTTTCACTAATATGTTTTTTAAAAAAATTTTAGCTATTACCTATTAGATATTTTATGAGTGGGGTGAAAGCTTTCCTTCTGTCCTCTCTGTCATTTCACTGAAATGACTGACGAGAGAGATTAATAGGAGAAAAAGGCATACAAACGCATTAACATGCATAAGCATAGGAGCCATATAAAATATGAGACTCAAAGAAGAGCCAGGTGTTAAATTTTATGGGATTATACATTTTTTTCACAAATTGTAGGCAATTTGAGGGGTTGTGAAGGATTCTTAGAGGGAATTGAATAAGCCCAAAGAATACTGGTCTGGGACAAAGTTCCTCTGGCCTCTGGGTCAGTGAGGAGGTGGTGAGAAGGTGAGGGGCTGAACTTCACTGTGAACAGAGGTTGTCTTATTGTGGAGAGACAGTCTCCAGGTAATCTCTTGGAGCTACCCTTAGAAGAATATATGAAATGTCTATCTGGGTATTCTAACAACTTTAGTCTCCTCTCTTCTCCACTGGTTAAGCTTTTCTGGTTACTTCATGAAGGAGTTTTAAGACAATTGCATTTCTTCTGTAGGAACTTCCCTTAATCAGATAAGAAAACTTCAGAGAAAGTCCTTCCTGGTGCTTTGGGGCAAAAAAAAAGGATCAGAGAGATAGTAAGAAGAAGGGGAGTCAGAGAGAGACCTTGGTTCTAAGGCTTATTTCTGAGGTCTTTCAATTTCCTTTGATTCAAAGCATGCAGCTTGTCAAAGCACTATATTTTTGGGTCTTGTTCTCTGTACCCTAACAATATTTAAGTGTATATTTAATATGTCACATCTTCTTTTTAGTAAATTTGATATTACTTTATTTATTATTGGGCAATAGTGTGTTGTCCTTTTTGATAGACATGCCTATTATTAGGATTAATAATTCCTGGTTATAAAATATTAACATTAAAAAATTTAAGAAGCATTTAAGGAACCAAACAGCACCATACTAAAAAGTAATAATTTTTGCTTTATTTATATAAATGCACAGTGTACAAGTCTTGTTTTATTATGTGGATAGATTGCTTGGTGGCAAAGTCATTCAGGACCTTGAAAAATACCCTGCATTTGTCCTGAGAGAAGTCAGGAATGTTTGTAGGCTTTTAATTACTGAAGTGACATTATCATGGTTATAAGATTATGTGGCTGTAATGTGAATAATGGATTAGAAAATGTATAAAACTTAAAGCAGGAAACAATTAAGACATTGAAATATTATGGTAGCATGTTCAAAGGAAGTGATATTTGTGAGAGAAGTGGAGAGATTCAACACATATTTGGGAGGCAAAAATTGACACAATTTAGCAGTGGATGAATGTGGACATTATAGAGGAGTCTAGGTTGAAGGTCAGAGTTTTTGTTTAGGTGAATTTCAGGAATAGTTAGAACAATCATATCAGTGCCAAAAACAATAGAAGAAAAATAAGGCAGAAACTGAGAGAGATAGAAAAGGATGGTAAGTTCATTTTGTTTTTCTTTCAAAAAATTATTTATTTATTTTCAGAGATAGAGTCTCACTCTGTCACCCAGCCTGAAGTGCTATGATGCTTTGAACTCCTGGACTCAAGCAATCCTCCCACCTCAGCCTCTTGAGGAACTAGGACTACAGGCATGTGCCACCATGTCCAGCTAACTTTGAAATATTTTGTAAAGATGCAGTCTTGCTACATTGCCCAACATAGTCTTGAACTCCTAACCTTCAGCAATCCTCCTACCTCTGTCCCTCAAAGTGCTGGGATTACTAGCAAGAACTACCACACCTGGCAGGTAAGTTCAATTTTTGAAATATTGAGTTTTAAGTGACTATGGGATCAGAAAGTGGAGGTTCAGTAAATTGTTGGATACATGGATCTGTTTCCCGGAATACTTTTCTTGGCTGAATTTAATGACTTATCTTTAACACAGAAGAGAATGGATTTTCTTCAGGTAATTACGAGAGTACACATAATCATAGTTACTAAAAATGACATCATACGAGGTCAAATAGATAAACATTGAAAGAAAAGTTTATTTTTTAATACTATTATACATAAAGATATATTTGAATGATTCTATTCATTTCTTCAGAATCTCTGGGGCTGTTGGGCTTAGGAAGAAAGCTTCAAACAGTTTGTGGGTAAGTGTAGCTTGAGGCCAGATTTTCTGGTCAACCAACTAGGACAATTTTAGATGTGAAAGTCTCCTTTTCTGATGGCTTTTTTTTTTTAAAGCAAGGGCAATGGGCCACAGGGGTTTCACTAAATAGAAACAATTCTTGACATGCTTTCCCTTGAATCCTTATAAAATAATAATAGATGATAGGAGGCGGAATAGGTTAGCATATCTAAACTCACGTGGGATAGCTGTTGAGACTTAATTCAGGGATCTGTGGCAAAACAAAGCTTCTGATCTATAAACTATAGTGTTTTAAAATCCTGGGTTTACTGAACCCTCGTGAACTTTGAAAACATAATACAGTAATGTATTTGAAGGATTTAATGAGGGCAGTCAAGAGCAATAAAAGATCACAAGACAAGGAGGTCAGCCTAGCCAAAGAAAATGGTGATAAATTGTAACCAGGTGTCTTTGTTTCCTGATTCTTCAAGTCCTGCACACTCAGCTTTCTCTGTGAGAAAGAATAGCTTGTGAAATTGCATACAGTCTTTGTCAACTTTAATACTTTCTTGCAAGATCTCAGAATTATTTGCTTAGTCTTAACTACCTCAGAGGCAAATGAGGTTAACTATTTAAAAATTACATATGGAGTGAAAGAAGATCTAATGTTCCTTGTGATTTAGGAAATTCATAAGGATACTTCATTGGTGTCCTAATGTTTGTCTGCCATAACGATTGAGGACAAAGTAGGTTTTATTGTGGCATTGCATATATGTACAATTCAAAAGTCATGCTGTGAAGCTCTTCTTAATTACATGCAACACACACACTCAAATTTCTGTGAATGTATTTCACACATTACTTATGCCCTCTATGAGTTTCTTCACAAGACCAACTTCTCTTTAATTGTACCCTGCACAATTTATAATATTCTTTGTATTTGTATTGATATTTATTTTAGATCATATTATTTCACTACATTATATGAAAAACCTTCAGAGAATTCTCTAATCCAAGAGAAGAGAATAAGGCAAAGCCTGAGATACAGAACACAGAAAGCATATGAGAAGAGGCAGACAAAGGAGAAGAGCATTTTCTCGTGGTAGATCTGGTGAGTAGACTGGTCAGGATAAAGCAGGACACAAGCCCTTGTCACCGAATGGGATAGAAGGTGGGATTTCTATCTTCCACCCCTGGTCTGGGGAAATGGACAAAATGATAGAAAAAATGCATCACCTCCAGGATATGAATACAGAAGAAGAAAGAATGTTCCTTTCCATGTGACCATTTTCATCGAGTTATTTATTAAAATATTACTAAGGTCTAAAGTTACTTTCCTCCAGGCATTTCAATCTTTATACACGGAGCATCAGGAAATATTCTAGGCATTCTGGCCAATGGATTAATAACCACTGATATTTTGAAAGTTACATCTCTTTTGGAAAGGATATGTAGCCTTCTGGTGTCTGACAATTCAATGCTAATAAATGATTTGAGTCAGCAATGGATAATTGATTTATTTTTGTAAATGCTTAAATATAATTTCCTTGAATACAAATTATGTATATGTGTCCCTTTTTTATTCCTTCTTTTCAAGAATACTAGACAATAAAAAACAGAATAAACCAGTTTTCAAAATTAGGTCCTTTTATTTCAAAAGGTTTGCATCCCACTCATGTTAAAGAATAAAATAGTCAAGTTATTAAATAGGGATAATCAAAAGAAACAATGAACTGTCAAGACATGAAAAGATGTGGGAAACTTAAATACATATTTTTAAGTGAACAAAACTAATCTGAAAATGTTAAATACTGTATGATTCCAAATACTATATATGACATTCTGGAAAAGGCAAAACTATGGAAACACTAAAAGGCTCAGTGGTTTCTAGAGTTTTCAGGGAGGGAGGGGTGGATAGGCAGAGCACAGAGAGTTTTAGGCCAGTGAAAGTATTCTGTATCATACTATACTGGTAGATACATGTGATTATCATGTTAAAACTCATAGAATGCACAACATCAAGACTCAACCTTAATGTAAACTAAGAACTTTGGTTGATAATGAGGTATCGTTGTGTGTTCATCAGTTGTAACAACTGTATCACTCTGCTTTGGGATATTGATAGTGGGTGAGGATTGCACATATGCGGGGTCAGGGGTACATGGGAACTCTGTATTTCCTACTCAATTTTGCTGTAAATTTAAAACTACTCTAAAATAAATTATTTTTTAAAAAAGGACAAGAAAAAAATTAACAAAGTCAATACTCAGAGAAGCAATGCATTTTAATAAGATATCCAGAAGAAAAATTCTTGGCCTTATCTTTACCTTAATGACAAGCAAATTGTTCATTTGAATAAAAGAAGAATTGTTGCCTAGACTTCTGGGTATCTTCTGATTGGTGGGTAGAGTATTTTAGAGGAAAATTTCAAACAATGTATCATTACAGGCAATAATACAAGGTGTGTTGATTTATATGATGAGCCCTATCTCAAGAATAAAAACTGAGCCAGGAAAAATTATGTTGTAGCTTTAAGTTTGAACTTTAAAAAGAAATATTATTTATTTTTCAGATATCAATAAATAGAAAATGTGTAAGTTTGGTAACTTGTTTGAATTTAATTTTGTGAAGTCTTTTTTCCTTATAGTGGTTAGCAATAAAATAGATTATGATATGTATTTTTAGTGGTAACAAACAAGAGAAAGAATGGAAGAGAAAGACAGTATCCTTATTTCACTTCAAGTTTTGGGAAGGGAAAATTCCCATAAAGTAGAGTGTTTGGTTGTTAAAACTAATGCAGAAATAAAGAAAAAGTAGTCCCTTTGGCAAAGTGAAGGAAAAAAAAGGGGGTGTGGTGGGTGCTGGGGTATGGGTTGAAGATCATCCCTGAGGCCACGCATGTGAAAGGCCATGCATGTGAAAGGCCTTTGTGCTTCTGCAGTAACAATAATGATGCAATTTCCAAATAGCATTAGCATGTTGTAGGTATTTGGAAGAAAAGAGAACAATGCTTGTTTTTCTTGATGAAGATAGTAGAAAAAGAAGAGAGGTGCAACTGAGAACAAATTATAAAATAGAAGGTTATTATTTAAATAAAAAATATTTCCAATAATCACTATAATTTGTCACTGGTAAGGTGAAATGTAGAATCTAACGTCTCACTACATTTTTTTTTCCAGTTGCATGGAAAATAGAGTATATTGGTACTAAACTACATCTCATTAACTTCTTTGCCTCAGCTATTGACACTACAAGTTGTTTTTATCTTGAAACTGTGCTAAAATACACTTGGCTTTGCCAAGTCTCTAAAATGGTTCACTGTTTTCTTGCCAGAACACAAGAAACTAGCAATTTTTAAAATGGGGTAATAATTTATGCTTTAATGACCTACACCTACCTCATTTTGGGTAATATAGTGCTGCTTCATTTAAATGTTTTAATGTATTCAAACTTAATTCATTACTAGCAAAAACTACCCGGTTGTCATTCTTAAGACTGAACTTTGTCTGAAACTACCTAACAGGTAGAGCAGGGGTATAATTTTGTAATATAAAATGCTCTCCTTCATTGCCCAGCACATCTACCTTGTGTTTGATGAAACGGAACTCTCTTAACTTCAGGACTGGGCATTGTTTTTGTTTTCAAGTTTTACTTTATTGGTTGTAGTGGATTAAACAATGCAAATTTTATTATAGTTTTCATAATGTGTGCATTTGATTACTGTAGCAAGTGATAAGATAACTTACTTGCTTGGTGCACATAATTCAGTCCAAATAATATGGGTTAAGGGACACAGCCCAACTACAAAAAAAAAAAACTTAAAAGATAAGAAACTTTTAGGTAGTTGAAGAAGGTGATGACTGTCTATACTGTATCTTTTGATATATCCCACCAAACAACTAGAAGCTATAAGGCGAAACAAAACAAAACAACACCATAAAACAACAGCAGCAAAAAACTATACAAAAAATTGCTTTAAGCATGACTTGACAAGGAATAACCAAACTCCAGAATAGCTATAAATAAAAAAAAAAGAAAAACATCAAATTCCAGGGAACAATCTCTCACATGATGCAACACTGCAAGCTTTTGTGGTAAGCAAAGACAGGCCAAGAAAAGCTTAGGGAAAAAGAAAAGATAAAGGGATACTTTGGGACATGTAATAAAAGAGAAAACTAGGAAAGGGAAGTATTTAGGGTCTTATCAGACAAAAGAGAACCAAACATCAGAGACACAAAATCTCTTCCCAGCAACCAAAAAAGAAATAATAAAACCCTCTACAAGATTATCTATTTTAAAAGGATTTGATCTATTGACAAAAGAGGGTACCATTGCACTAGAAATTCTGTAAAACATCCAAAATATACAACAATGAACCAAAGAAAACTCAGTAAATCTATACAGAATTATTAGAAAAATAACAAAACAAAATTTAACACACTTTAACTGATAAAACTCTCTATCACCCACAAAAAGAAAAGAAAAACATGTAGGAGAAAACATCTGTAAGATGACACTTCAAATTGAAGTAAATGTCCCCAATCTAACATTTAGGGATATGAAAACAAAACAAATCAAAACCAAAAACCCTTGAATTATAAATTTAAAAAGTAAGAGCAGAAAAAGTCAGAAAAAGAGAGAGAGAGAGAGAGAGAAATAAAAGAAGATGGATTGAGTTCAATAAATAAATAAATAACACTGAAAAAAAATCTCAAAAATAAAAAAGAAATACATTATGCCCAAGATATAACTAAATAAAATTGGAAATCTGCCAAGACAGTAGATTTTTATCTACTCTGTGCTTTTATCACACGTACAAAAAGGGTAACTATGTGAAATGCTGCATATGTTAATTTGCTTGACTATAGTAACTATTTCGTTATGTATAGCAAAGCATAATTTTGAACACTTTAAATATATATAATTTTTTAAAACTTTACAATAATAATTTAGGACAGGGAAGGTAACAACTGAGAATGCAAAAATTAAAGAAAAGAAAAGGGGCAGAAAGAACATGGTAGAAATAAAAGACAAAGAAGGAATAATATTTGCATAATTGGAGCCCCTAAAAATTAAAACAACACATTGGTACAAACCTAATATTTATAATTATATTTTAAAATATTTTCAGATATAAAGGGCATGAATCAATATATTGACAGGGCCCACTGGGAACCTGGGCAAAATTATCTGAAATATTTAACCCTAAAAATTATACTGGTAAAACTATTAAATTTCAAAGACAATAAAAAAAAAAAAGAATCTTACGAATAAGATAAATTATAAGAAAAAAAGGTAATTATGTATGCAGCAGAATTTTCAAAACCATAATCCAAAGCTTTTCTCTCCTGTTCTATATGAGTGTTTTATTTGCTTTTGAAAGTTTCCAGGAATACTTGGGAGATAAGTTAAACTTAGTGACCAATAAGTGTGAATTATGAAATTGACTGAAGGACTAAATTTTTATTAAAAATGAACACAATGGTAGTGCAATTAATGACAATAGGGGGCAGCTCTCCTACCAGAAAGGCAAAAACACTAATGATGAGGGCCCTGGTCCAATCAACATAAATTCCGTATCAGCCATCTTTGACTTGCTCTGTTTCCCATGTTTCTTCCCGGTCCTCCGACAAGTCCATTGCTCCTAAAATGCAGTAACTGCCTCAGAGCTCTTAATTCTCATTGGATTAATTCCCAAATAGTTTTCCAATATTTCACAACAAGGACCATGTAGCTGAGGATTCAGACAATAATAACTATGAGGAATTGAAAATAATTCCTAATGTTACAAAAGAAAGAGTTTTAGGGATTTTTAAATCTGCATTTTATGTAACTTAAATAGTTACATAATGACCTCCTAATTATATTTTTCTTTTGTAGTCGTTATCATCTAAATCACAGGGACATCTCCAAGTTTGTGAATTACAGATCAGGAGCAGGGAAGGAATTTGCTTCAGCAATTGGAAGAAAATGTCTCACTAATATGTACAAGGTTGCTTTTGGAACTTCTCAAAACACTTCCTTCTGGGGAGTATGATTATTTTTATATTTTGAGGGTGAATTTTCTCCAGGGGAAAGTAGATAATGATTCTCACAGGTATAAGTATTATTATTCTTTACTATTAAAATGTTCTATTAGATATTAGTCTCTGTCTTTTAGCATCTCTTGTTCTTGTAAGTTGATTTTTCCCTAAGGAACTTTTTTTCAGAGCCTTGAGTACATTAGTTCTAAAATAAAATAATGTCAAGTATATTATATATACAAAAGTCAAGTTTTTGACAAACAATACAATATATAATTTTAAACACTCCTTCCTTTATTCCCTCCTTTCTTTACTTTGTCCATATTTTTCTTTCCTCTTTGCTTCTTTAACTCTTTACTTTTTTTCCATTCTTCTTGAATAAAGCAATCCAAGATATATCTGGTAGGGCTGAGCAACACAAGTATTCTCAAAGGTTGAAGGTAGTTGTCAACATTCAAGCAAGTTAGGAAGGCTATCCATTCAAAAATAACCATGTTAAGGTTTTGCCTAGTGTGGTGTGTCAAAGCCTAAGTGATAAAAAGGAACACCTGCTTGAGGTGCAGATGCTACTAGTAGTTATACTGCAAATCATGTGAGAGCTAAAGAGGGATGAAGAAAGCATCCAAAGTAGGTAGCAGTGGAGTGGATAGGAGATTGTTTACATGCAGAGGAGATTAATCAAATAAAAAATATTTAAAATAATTGGAGTCTGATATTTTTGTTTCCAGCTTAGGGTGTAGGAGACCACACAGTGGTCCTCTGTACCAGCAAGGGCCACCCAGGGGCCCTAGCCTCTCAATGACACCCACAAGTTTACTGTTAAAGCCAAGAAAACCAAATATGTGAAGGGAGAAAACAAAAATGAACCACATAGATCAGAACTGAAGGTGTCAGTGTAAACCCTTGGTTTTTAATATTATAGAAGAAAATATACAACTTTTATGTATCTATAATAAATTTTTTTTAATATTTATTTTATCTATAATATTGAAAACCATGAATTAATACTGATACCGCCCATGTTGATGTATGTATGCATGTGTGTGTATCCATCTAGATGTACATATATCCAATTATTATACATATATGCACTCATATATACATAAATGCATACATGCATGTATGTTCTGCACAGACAGAACCTAGGTGCAACCACATTCTAAGGTTTCATTAATTTTAATTTTTTTAAATTAAAACATCATATTTATCCTTTTCATAGGGTACATGTGATATTTTGTTATGTGCATAGAATGTATAATGATCAAGTCAGGGTATTTAGGGTATCCATTACCTTGAGTATTTGTCATTTTTATGTTTTGGGAAGAATATATCAAATCATCTCTTCTAACTATTTTGAAATATATAATACATAGTCAACTACAGTCACTCTAATCTGCTACAGAACATCGGAACTTATGTCTTCTATATAACTCTATCTCTGGACCCATTAAACAATCTCTGCTCATTTTCTCTTGCACCACACATGCACTTTCCCCAGATTCTGGCATCTCTTATTCCACTGTCTACCTCCATAAGCACAAATATTTAGCTTTCACAGATGAATGAAAGCATGCAATATTTTTCTATCTATTCCTGGCTTATTTCATTTAAAATATTCCTGAAAATAGCATGGTTTTATTCTTTTTAAATGGCTGAATAGTATTTTATTGTGTGCATATATATATCACACTTTCATTATCTATTTATCCACTGATGGACACTTAGGTTGATTCCATATCTTGGCTATTGTGAAGAATGCTGCAATATACACAAGGGTGCAGATATTCCTTTGATGTACTGTTTTTCTTTTATTTGGATAAATACCCAGTAGCGGGACTGATGGATTTTATAGTAGTTTTATTTTTTGTTTTTTAAAAGAAATCTTTATACTATTTTTCATAATAGCTGTACTAACTTAAATTTCTACCAAGAGTATATGAGTTCTTTTTTATCTATATCCTCACCAGTATCTACTAGTTTTTCTTTTTCATAATACTCATTCTAGCAAAATAAAATAATAGAGTGAGATGACAACTCATTGTGGTTCTGATTTGCATTTCCCTAATGATTAGTGCTATTGAGCATTTTTTCCATATATCTGTTGGCCATTTGAATGTCTTTGGATAAATATCTATTGGGGTTATTTACTCGGTTTTTAATGGGATTTTTTGTATTTTATTTTTGAGTCAATTTAGTTCCTTGTATACTCTGGATATTAGTTCATTATTGGACAAATAGTTTGCAAATATTTTCTCCCTTTCAATAGATGTTTCTTTATTGTGTGGATTATTTCCTTCGCTGTGCAGGTAATTTTTAGTTTAATATAGTCCTATTTTTATATTTTTGTTTTTGTTATCTGTGTTTTTGAGGTCTTAGCTCTAAAATCTTTGCCCAGACCAATGAACTGAAGTGTGTCTTCTATGTTTTCTTCTATCAGTGTTATACATTTGAGTATAAATAAACTTACATTTGAGTCTTTAACCCATCTTGAGTTGAAATTTGTATATTGTGGCAGATAGGGGTCCAGTTTGATTCATTTACATATGAATATTCAATTTTCCCAGCACCATTTATTGAAGAAGGATTATTTCTCCAAACATATGTTGATTATTTCTCCCAATGTATGTTTTTGACACATTTGTCAAAACTCAGTTGCCTGTAAATATGTGGATTTATTTCTATGTTGTCCATTTCTTTCCATTAGTCTACGTGTCCTTTTTTTTGTGTGTGTGTGTGTGTGTGTGTGTGTGTGTGTCAATACTACGCCGTTTGGGTACTACAGTTTTGTAATATATTATGGAATTCGGTTTTATGATGACTTCAAGTTTGCTATTTTTACTCAGGACTGCTTTGGCTATTCAGGCTCTTTTACCGTTTTCACACATATTTTAGAATCATTTCTTTTTCTATTTCAATAAAATATAACATTGGTATTTTGATAGAGTTTGCATTGAATCATTAGATTATTCTGCATGGTATGGTCATTTTAACAATATTAATTCTTCTGATTAATGAACATGGGATGTCTTTCCATTTTTCTATGCCCTCTTCAATTTCCTTCTTCAGTGTTTTATAATGTTCTTTGTAGAGGTCTTCCACATCTTTCATTAAATGTATTCCTAGACTTTTTAATTGCTTTTGTAGTTATTGTAAATGAGATTGCCTTCTTGATTTCTTCTCAGCTAGCTTATTATTGGTGTATAGAAATGCTACTGATTTATGGTGTTGATTTTGTATCCTGGGACTTTATTAAACTTACTTGTCAAACCTAAAAGATTTTGGTGAAGTCTTTAAGTTTTTCTAGCTACAAGATCATATCATCTGGAGCAAAATTATTCACTGCTTTTTTTTCCAATTTAGATGCCTTTTATTTATTTCTTTTGCCTGACTGTTCTGACCAGGACTCTCAGTAATATGTTGAACAGGAGGTGAAAGTTGGCATCCTCATTTTATTCCAGTTCTTTGAGAAAAGGCTTTCAGGTTTTTCTCATTCAGTATGTTAATGGTGGGGTTTTCATAGATGGACATTATTATGTTGAAGAATATTCCTTCTATGCCTAGTTTGTTGAGAGTTTTTATCCAGAAAGGGTGTTGAAATATATCAAATGCTTTTTCTATGTCTATTGAGATGATCATGTTTTTTGCTCTTCATTCTGTTGATGTGATGTATCATGCTTGTTAATTTGTGTGTGTTGAACCATCCTTCCGTATTTGGGATGAATCACACTTGATTATGGTGTATCATCTTTTTGATAGGCTCCTGGATCATATTTGCTAGTATTTTGCTGAAGATTTTTGAGTCAATGTTTGTCAGAGATATTAATCTGTAGCTTTCTTTTTTTGTTGCAACTTTGTCTGGTTTTCGTATCAGGGCAATGCTGGCTTCATAGTATTTGGGAGAATTCCCTCCTTTTCAATTTTTGCAATAGTTTGAGGAAAAATGATATTAGTTCTTTGTACATTTGGTAAAATTCAGCAGTGATGTCATCTGGTCCTGGGCACTTTTGTTGGCAGACTTTTTATTACTGATTCAATCGCATTGTTTGTTATTGGTACAGTCAGGATTTTGATTTCTCCCTGATTCAAGTTTGGTAGATTTTGTGTGTCCAGAAATTTATTCATTTTTTTCTTGCTTTCTAGTGTATTAGTATATAGTTATTCTTAATATCCTCTAGTGATCTTTTGTTTCTCTTTGATATCATTTGTAATATATGCTTTTTTGTTTCTAATCTTGTTTATTTGGGTCTTCTCTGTTTTATTCTTCGTTAGTCTAGCTAGTGGTTTATCAATTTATCGTTTCAAAAAACTTTTTATTTTGTTAATGCTTTGTATTTTTTGTCTCTATTTTGCTTTTTCTGCTCCAATCTTTTCTTTTTTTCTACTAATTTTCTGTTTGTTTTTTTCTTGCTTTTCTAGTCCCTTGAGGTGCATCATTGGAGTGTTTATTTAAGGCCTTTCCACTCTTCTGATGTAGGCATTTATTGCTATAAACTTCAATCTTAACACTGCTTTCATTATATCTTAAATACTTTAGTATGTTGTGTTTTTATTTTCATTTGTTTCAAGAAATTTTATGATTTCCTTTTTAATTTTTTTCTTGACTCATATATTGTAATTTCCATATTTTACAATGTGGAATTTCCAAAGTTTCCATTGTCATTAATTTCTACTTTTATTGCATTGTGGTCTGAGAGGATTCTTGATATAATTTTGATTTTTAAAAACTTGTTGTGGCTTGTTGTGTTTCAGTAGCTTATTTATGTTAAGAGAAGTTCACTATTTTATGAGCCAAAATCTGTGAAAACTCACTATTGAATAGTAAAACGGAAGCTCTAACCGAATAAATACATACATAAATGAATACATTTCCAGTGGCTTTTATGAAAACTTTCTTGCTATAATTCTGTTGTAACTTTCACCATTACTTATATGTTTACATAGTTTTCGTGAATGCATTATATTTTCTTCTTAAGTGTGTCATGCAGATTTCTAATTAAAATAGAACATTATGAAGTTAGACTTTAAAACAAATGATAATATTCTTAGATAGATTTAACAATTCTAGTTTAACTATTTGAAATTGAGTTATTATTTGAGATAATTTTTAACCATCAAAATGATTTACTATGCTGAATTATTAGATCTAATGAATGAGGATTACCAAGAATAAAACAATTACAAAACTGTGTTTGCCACTACTTTTTTTCCTCTGGGATCCTCACAGTTGTTGAACCAATACTTACTTCCCACCTGCAATTATTCCTCTACACAGAAATAATTGATGACATTTGTAGAGATTGTAGCTTCAGCTGATTCTTAGAATTCAGATTCCAGATCTTAACTGATCATACCAGACTCTAAATCAAATACATTAAACTCTGTTAATGATGCTCTAATGAATAGTCTTTTGGCACAGTGATTATTTGATTAGTATACTCTTGCATAACTATAAAGAAATGCCTGACACAAGGTAATTTATAAAGAAAAGCATTTAATTGGCTCATGGCTGTGTAGGTTGTACAGGAATCATAGTGGCTTCTGCTTCTGAAGAGGCCTCAGGAAGTTTCCAATCATGGCAGAAGGCAAAGGAGGAGCAAGACATATCACATTGTGGGAGTATGAGCAAGAGAGAGAGTGGGGGGGATGCCATACACTTTTTAAAAATTACTATTATACATCAAGTTCTGGGACACATGTCCAGAATGTGCAGGTTTTTATATAGGTATACATGTGCTATGGTGGTTCACTGTACCCATCAACCCATCACCTAGGTTTTAAGCCCCACATGCATTAGGTATTTCTCCCAATGCTATCCTTCCCCTTGCCCCCAACCCCATGACAGGCCCCACTGTGTATGTTCCCCTCCCTGTGTCCATATGTTCTCATTGTTCAACTCCCACTTTCTGAGTGAGAACATGCAGTGTTTGGTTTCATTGTTCCTGTGTTAGTTTGCTGAGAATGATGGTTTCCAGCCTCATCTGTGTCCCCCTGCAAAGGACATGAACTCATTCTTTTTTATGACTGCATAGTATTCCATGGTGTGTATGTGCCACATTTTCTTTATCCAGTCTATCATTGATAGGTATTTGGGTTGGTTCCAAGTCTTTGCTATTGTGAATAATGCTGCAATAAACATATGTGTCTTTATGATAGAATGATTAATAATCCTTTGAGTATATACCCAGTAATGGGATTGCTGGGTCAAATGGTATTTCTGGTTCTAGATCCTTGAGGAATCGCCACACTGTCTTCCACAATGGTTGAACTAATTTGCATTCCCACCAACAATGTAAAAGCCTTCCTATTTCTCCACATCCTCTCCAACATCTGTTGTTTCCTGAGTTTTTAGTGATCACCATTCTAACTGGTGTGAGATAGTACCTCATTGTGGTTTTGATTTGCATTTCTCTAATGACCAGTAATGATGAGCATGTTTTCATATATTTGTTGGCCGCATAAATGTCTTCTTTTGAGAAGTGTCTGTTCCTAAGCTTCACCCACTTTTTGATGGGGTTGCTTGTTTGTTTTTTTGTAAATTTGTTTAAGTCCTTTGTAGATTCTGGATGTTAGACCTTTGTCATATGGATAGATTGCAAACATCTTCTCCCACTCAGTAGGTGCCCTATTTGCTCTGATGATAATTTCTTTTCTTTTGCTGAGCAGAAATTCTTCAGTTTAATTAGATCCCATTTGTCTATTTTGGCTTTTGTTGCAATTGTTTTCGGTGTTTTAGTCATGAAGCCTTTGACCATGCCTATGTCCTGAATGGTATTACCTAGGTTTTCTTCTAGGGTTTCTATGGTTTTAGGTTTTATGTTTAAGTCCTTAATCCATCTTGAGTTAATTTTTGTATAAGGTGTAAGGAAGGGATCCAGTTTCAGTTTTCTGCATATGGCTAGCCAGTTTTCTCAACACCATTTATTAAATATGGAATTGATTCCCCTTTGTTGTTTTTGTCAGGTTTGTGGAAGATCTGATGGTTGTAGATATGTGGTATTATTTCTGAGGCCTCTGTTCTGTTCCATTGGTCTATATACCTGTTTTGGTACCAGTACCATGCTATTTTCATTACTGTAGCCATGTGGTATAGTTTCAAGTCAGGTAGTGTGATGCCTCCAGCTTTGTTCCTTTTGCTTAGGATTGTCTTGGCTATATGGGCTCTTTTTAGTTCTGTATGAAATTTAAAGTAGTTTTTTCTAGTTGCTTTGAAGAAAGTCAATGGTAACTTGACGGGAATAGCATTGAATCTATGAATTACTTTGGGCAGTATGGCCATTTTCACGATATTGATTCTTTCTATCCACGAGCATGGAATTTTTTTCCATTTCTTTGCGTCCTCTCTTATTTCCTTGAATAGTGGTTTGTACTTCTCCTTGAAGAGGTCCTTCACATCCTTTGTAAGTTGTATTCCTAGGTATTTTATTTTCTTTGCAGTAATTGTGAATGGGAGTCTACTTATGATTTGGCTCTCTGTTTGTCTATTATTGGTATATAGGAATGCTTCTGATTTTTGCACATTGATTTTCTATACTGAGACTTTGCTGAAGTTGCTTATCAGCTTAAGGAATTTTGAGTCTGATGTGATTGGGTTTTCTAAATATACAATCATGTCATCTGCAAACAGAGATAATTAGACTTTCTCATTTCCTATTTGAATACCCTTTATTTCTTTCTCTTGCCTAATTTCCCAGGCCAGAAATTTCAGTACTATGTTGAATAGGAGTGGTGAGAGAGGGCACACTTCTCTTGTGCCAGTATTCAAAGGGAATGCTTCCAGCTTTTGCCTATTCAGTATGATATTGGCTATGGGTTTGTCATAAACAGCTCTTATTATTTTGAGATACATTCCATCAATACCTAGTTTATTGAGAGTTTTTAGCATGTAGGGGTGTTGAATTTTACCAAAGGCCTTTTCTGCATCTATTGAGATAATCATGTGACTTCTATCATTGGTTCTGTTTATGTGACGAATTACATTTATTGATTTGCATGTGTTGAACCAGTTTTGCATCCCAGAGATGAAGCCAGCTTGATCTTGGTGGATAAGCTTTTTGATGTGCTGCTGGATTTGGTTTGCCAGTATTTTATTGAGGATTTTTACATCAGTGTTCATCAGGGATATTGGGCTGAAATTTTCTCTTTTTGATGTGTCTCTGCCAGGTTTTTGTATCAGGATGATGCTGGCCTTGTAAAATGCGTTAGGGATAAGTCTTTCTTTTTCTATTGTTTGGAATAGTTTCCGAACGAAAGGTACCAGCTCCTCTTTGTACCTCTAGTAGAATTCGGCTGTGAATCCATCTGGTCCTGGACTTTTTTTGGTTGTGTAGGCTACTAATTACTGCCTCAATTTCAGAGCCTGTTATTGGTCTATTCAGGGATTCAACTTCTTCCTGGTTTAGTCTTGGAAGGGTATATGTGTACAGGAATTCATCCATTTCTTCTAGATTTTCTAGTTTATTTGCGTCGAGATGTTTATAGTATTCTCTGATGGTAGTTAGTATTTCTGTGGGATCAGTGGTGATCTCCTCTTTATCATCTTTTATTGTGTCTATTTGATTCTTCTCTCTTTTTATCTTTATTAATCTGGCTAGCAGTCTATCTATTTTGTTAATCTTTTCAAAAAACCAGCTCCTGGATGTATTCACTTTTTGAAGGGTTTTTATGTCTCTATCTCCTTCAATTCTGCTCTGATCTTAGTTATTTCTTGTCTTCTGCTAGCTTTTGAATTTGTTTGCTCTTGCTTCTCTAGTTATTTTAATTGTGATGTTAGGGTGTCGACTTTAGATTTTCCCACTCTTGGGTGTGGCCATTTAGTGCTATAAATTCCCCCTCTTAATACTGCTTTAACTGTGTCCCAGAGATTCTGGTATGCTATGTTTTTGTTCTTATTGGTTTCAAAGAACTTATTTATTTCTGCCTTAATTTCATTACTTACCCAGTAGTCATTCAGGAGCAGGTTGTTCAATTTCCATGTAGTTGTGCAGTTTTGAGTGAGTTTCTTAATCCTGAGTTCTAATTTGATTGCACTGTAGTCAGGCTGCACCCACTGTCTAACCAGTCCCACTGAGATGAACTGAGTACCTCAGCTGAAAATGCAGATATCACCTGGAATATCTTCTGTGTTGGCTTCCCTAGGAGCTGCAGACTGAAGCTCTTCCTATTCGGCCATTTTGCCAGATGCTCACCAATGTCATACACTTTTAATGACCAGATCTCATGAGGACTCACTCACTGTCATCAGAATAGCACCAAAGGGATGGTGCTAAACCATTCTTGAGAAAGCTACCCCATGATCCAGTCATTTCTTACCAGACCCTCTCTCCAACACTGGGGACTACAATTAGACACAAGTTTGGGTGGGGACACAGATCCAAACCATAACAATGATAAAAAGAGCTTGTTGAGTGTAACCCATATTCATGTGCTTTAGCCTTCTTTTCCGTTGATGATAACTTCTTGGACTCTGGGGTTTGATTCTTTGTGCTTTTTTCTGCAAACCCTACCCTGCAACTTGCCAGTTGACTTAAAGACATTTTTCATATCCTGTTTTTCATCAAGACACGTATTTTACTTGCTGTATAGACCATTTAGTCATCATCTGACATGCAGTACTGTGAACAGGAACATCTTTCTTTAATCTGCTTTTAGGCAAATTCCTGCAGGGGCTGGGAAGAGGCTTCTTTGCAATGGAAAGAATTTCAGACAACTTATTTATCAGTTGTTAATGAAGTGCACAGGACCAAATAAAAAAAAAAAAGAGTTTTGAGCTATTAGTGGTTGCCCTATTTTATCTTCCTAGTATTGTAAATCAGATTTAATGCTAATATCCAGGTCTATCCAAAGCCTTAAAATTCTATTTTCACAAGATCCTCTGGCTATATAGCTTACTATTCTTGTCCCTCGTGAAGATACTGATTTTTTTTTACATATTACTGTTGCTGATAACCGATTGTCCACTAAATTCAATGACTATTAAAAATTGTGAGTGAGGTTGAAAAATAAAGACTTTATTCTAAATAATTTGGTGCCTAGATAATAATTTTGTTAATTTGCAAAATGGGAAAACATATTTGTGGGAGGAATAGTACCCTTCGTTACACAATCTCAAAATATTGTTTTCTAAGGTAGAATGGAACCAGAGGATGTTCCAAAAAATCCTGCTGATTAAGTACTTCTCAGACTTTTGCAGCTTATAATGAGAAATCCTTTAGATAATCAGACTGATGACTTAAAGGAAATTTTGTTTTAATATCATATTTTGTTATAATGACATAAGATGGATTTGTATTTAGAATAAATGTTTTTACTATGGTAAGGTGAAGGATAGTTAGGTCTATTATATAATAATATATAATATCATACTCTCAGTTAGAGGATTCAACTAGAAAGTCCAATGTTAGGCCAGATGCAGTGGCTCATGCCTGTAATCCATCACTTTCGTAGGCCGAGGTGGATGGATCACCTGATGTCAGAAGTTTGAGACCATCCTGGCCAACATGGTGAAACCCTGTCTCTACTAAAAATACAAAAATTAGCCCGGCGTGGTGGCACGTGCCTGTAGTCCCAGCTACGTGGAAGGCTGAGGCAGAAGAATTGCTTGAACCCGGGAGGCAGAGGTTGCAGTGAGTCGAGATTGTGCCACTGCACTCCAGCCTGGAGACAGAGCAAGACTCATCTCAAAAAAAAAAAAAAAAAAAGGCTTACGTTAGAATTTTATCTAAATCAAATATGGATAAAACTCAAGGTACAATTCATCCTGAAGCAAAACCCAGACCCACAGCTGTGACCCTGTGTATTCAAATAAGTTATCTCTTCAAAAATACAATGGCGGGACAGAAATAGAATAGACATTCTCATTCCAAAAGGAAGCAACAGCAAATAAGAAAGGAATAACAGGTTCCAAGTAAGTCAAACCCAAAAGAGCAACCAACACTAAAACCTTAGGCTGAGAATAATCTCCTCTGACTCCATATCTCACCTCCTGAGCATGCTAAGGTGGGTGTTGACCCGTCAAGGCCTCAGGCATCTATGCCCCTGTGGCTTTGCTGAACTCAGCCCACACAACAGCACTCATGGGTCGGAATCTTGGGCCTGCAGCTCTCCTGTGGTAGGATGGCATGCAAGTGGTTCTACAGTTCTGGAGGCTGGGAGCAGCTTTCACAGCTCCATCAAGCTTAGTAGAGGTTTTTTTGCCCCCGCAGCAGTTCACTGCAGCACTTCCACCTAAACCTAAGTGGAAGTAGTCATGTCTCCACAGCTGGTGCTTCCAAACCTAGGTGGAAATGGTCATGTCTCCACTCTATGTGCTTGCAGAATTAGTATCACGTGGATGACACTAAGGTTTGTACCTTCTGGAGATGTGGCTGGAGCCACATCTGGATCTGCTTGAGCCACAGATATGGCAGTGGAGAAGTGCTGTACCAGAAAGTACAGAGCAGACATTTGAGATGACTCAGGAATGCAAATGCTTAGGTTCAATAAGCAACCTGGGTCCCTCTCTGGAAACTTCTCTGCCCTCAAGACTCTTGTATTCTTTGCCTATAATTGAAGAGGTAGCCTCAAACATCTCTGAAATGCCACTGGAGGTCATTCTTTCATTTTCTTTATAAATAGCACTTCGCTTTCTTCTATCCATCTAACCTCTTATCAGTTGGTTGCATGGTCACACCCTTGGCTTTCTTTTCTAAACAAATACCTTTATTCTTTACATTCCCAGAGACAGAAATTTCCAACTCTCTACATCCTGCTTCTCTTTTAATTGTAAATGCCTAAATCATTTTTCTCTTCTCACATTTTATTATATGCAGTTTAGAAAAGCCACACAGCAGCCAGAATGCTTTGATGCTGACAAACGTCCTAGCTCATTGCTCTTAAATTCTTCCTTCTAAAAAGACTTAGGGTATGGACACAATTCAGCAAAGTTCTTTGTCACTTTGTAACAAAGGTGGGCTTTTCTCTAGTTTTCAACACCTGTTTCTTATTTCTGTCTGAGACTTCATTAGACTTGCCTTTCCCACCCATTTTTCTACCAACATTTGGCAGTCTTTCTCTTCTGAGCCTTCACTGGAATCAGCCTTAATGCTCCATTTATAGCAATCCAGGCTTTTCTATCCTGCTTCTCCAAATTTTTTCATCCTCTACTTATTATCCAGTTCCAAAGCCACTTCCACATTTTTAGATTCTTATAATAGCAGCACCCACTTCTCTGGTACTGAATCCTACCTCAGTTCATTCTATTCTGCTATAATTGAATACTTGAGAGACTGAGTAATGTATAATAAGCAGGCATTTATTTTCTGACAGTTTTAAAGACTGGGACATGCCAGATCAAGGCACCAGTATCTGGCAAGGGCCTTCTTGCTGTGTGGGCAAAGGGAGAAGGGGACCAAGCTCGCTTTTTTATAACAGTATTAATTCTACTCATGAGGTTGGAGCCCTCATGGCCCCATAACCTCTCAAAAGTTTCACCTCTTAATACTATTATAATGTCAATTAAATTTTAATATGAGTTGTGGAGGGGACAAACATTCAAACCATAGCACCTTTCCACTGTTATTTTGGATAGTGTCAAAATAGATCCAACACCAGGGTAATGCCTCCATCCAGGGACTCCCTCCCCACCTCCTATCAACTGTCCTCCCTAAGCTTCCTTTCTTTCTGGGTGAAGTGGTGATGACAGGAAAAAAAAAAAGACAAAATTAAATATTAAATGTATTTATTCAACCTAAATATTTCTTAAATACAATTAAAACTAAAGTAACTTGAGACATATTCACAGCATGTCCATGTTATTTTTAAAAGCCCTCAACTACCTCTAAAACACCAGGAATGTGAACCTCCCAGGAACAGATCCATGTCTTGAACTCTCTAAAGCTAGTGATTTAATAATCAACTTATTTACAAATACTTTTAAGGCACTGCTAAGATTATGATGGTTTAGGATACTGTGAATGTTCAATGACAATATGAAGAGAAATGCAAATGTAAAAAGGAGACTATGTGTAAATTCTTAGTGGGGAGGATAGACAGTATGAGCTCTGAGTTCAGAGGAGAGAATATAGTCTCTATACATGGACTGACCAGAAAAAAACTTCATTGAAGAAATATTAGAGCCCTCAATGCTTTTGATTCCAGAGCAAATAAGCTCCATATGGGCTATTTTACTTCCCTGATTGCATTCAAGGGAATTTTCCAGAAGTAGTTTATTTCTTGATCATTCAGCTTAGGGTTGGCAAACTCCTGCTAGCCACCTGTTTTTGTATGGCCAGTAAGTTAAGAATGATTTTTATAGATTATGTTAGTTTTCTACGACTACCATAACAATATCATGGATTAGGTGCTTAAACAACAGAAATTTATTTGCTCACAGTTCAGGAGTCTGGAAGTCTGAGATTAAGGTGCTTCAGGGTTAATTTCTGATGAGGAGGTCTGTCTTCCTGGCTTCTTGATTATCTACTTCTTGCTGTGTTCTCACTGGACATTTCTCTCACACGGATAGAGGGAGAGAGATCTCTGGGGTCTCATTCCTTTCTTATAAGGACAGCAAGCCTTTGAAATTAGGGTGTCATCCTTAGGAACTCATCTAACTTTTATTATCTCCTTATAAGTCCTATCTCCAAATACAGTAGAGCTTAAATATAGGCATTTTGGTGAGACACAATTCAGTCCGTAATATAAACACTGACAATAAAGTGGATGATAGGGAACACTGACTTTGAACCATAATTAAGCAAAATCTTATTTGCCCCCAAGAAAGAATTATATTCTTTTGATTGGCAGACTTGTATTTTTTCAAATTTTATTCAATTATTATTTTTATATTCTGAGTTTTGTCAATACAAAGTTTGGGGAACTTGTTTTCACTTTTGTTAAAGATTACCTATATTATAGTCTTTATTTTTCCCCTTGGCCTGCATAGCCTAAAATACTTAATAGCTGTTTCTTGACAGAAAATGTTTGTCCATCCCTGATACAGCCCAAGAAAAGCTGACGACTTACATTCTAGTTTTCAAGTCTTTGTCCAAATTACAGGCATCTGCCCAGGAAAATAGTTGCTACTTCTGATCTCTAAGTTTTTCTGGAACTTTCTATTTTGCTTTAGCTCTCTTCTCACAAAGTGCCATCTCTTCCCATAAACTTATTTTATAGACTCTCTCAAACTGTTTTGACAAGCATGGCATTGCTTGTTTAAAGCCCAGTTCTGTCTTAAATGTTTTAGGATTATAGAGGCACTACAATAAAAAAAAAAAAAAAAATCCACTGACTCACTGTAGACAGGGAATTTTCTCACAGTTAGCTTGAGGGGCCCCAAGATTCCTACGTGCCGTCAGCACTAGGAAAGTTTAATCCAGATCTGGGTGCCAGGCACATACGGAGGGACCGGGGCAGGCTGTCCTTTTTCACCACATTCACCTGAGTATTTCTAGACTATTGCAGGTTTGCCACAATAGAAGGGATAGTGCTGGCTTTTGTACACAGATTTAACGTGCTGGTTAGTGTTGTGCTCTGACAAATATTTGAAAGATATATCCAGGAAATCCTGCACAGCACGGGCTCCTGATTCAATGGAGTTGTATATCGTTGCCTTACCAAATACACTTGAATGATAAAAACAGCAAAACAAAAATAGTAACTAAAATTTACCGAGCGTATACTACGTGGCAGAAATTATCTTAACAGCACATTTATGATGGAGGTATGTGATCCTCACTGGACCAATAAGAAATATCTTGGCAAATATGTATAACTTATCTAAAGTCACACACAGTTATCAATTAGGAGAATTGTCTCAAACCCAGGGCTGTTTTATACCAATACACTCTATTTGATTGCTTCTCTGTGCACATTTCCTGTGGAAGCTATTCTAAGCAAGAATTAGAGAATTAGGCTTATTTTTCTTTCTATGCAGTAATATGACTGTGCTTTGGCATCAATGGTACAAATTAAAATTACCATATGTAATTTCTGAACCTCTTTAATGCTGAATATCAGCATGGTCACTCCTGAGGAAGAGCCAATAGGTTATGCATTAAGTCTAGTTTGAATAGATACCAAGTTTGTTGTTTCTCCTTTAAATCTAACGTTTCATTAGCCTTCCTCGTATATTCCTGAATATCAGTAATGGAAATGTCCAGTTACTTTCTGACCAGAAAATATTCCACACCACATGTAAATCAGTTACAAAATAATACATGAAGGCATGGGCTTGCCTCCCTTTTTTCACCTGCAGCATAATTCTAGCTCAGGCCTATCCAACAGAGCCTGTTACATTAGTGTAAAGGTATATCTATGTCTATATCTATCTATATCCACATCATCTGAGTGACACAGGGTCTCACTCTGTCATCTGGGCTGGAGTGTAGTGGCACGTTCATAGCTCACTGTAATTTCAAACTGTCGGGCTCAAACCATCCTCTTGCTTTGGCCTCTCAAGTAGTTGGGACTACAGGTGTGCTCCACTATGCCTGGCTAATTTTTTTTGTTTTTGTTTTTGGAAAGAAGAAGTCTTACTGTGTTGCACCGGTTGGTATTGAACTCCCGGCTTCAAGTGATCCTATCTCCTCAGCCTCCCAAATTACTGAGATTACAGGTATGACCACCATGCCTGGCTTAGAATGATACTTTAATGTATGTCTAAACTATTATTATGGACCCTAAAAAGGAAGTTTAAGAGACTAGTAATAATTAGTATCACTGATTAGTGTAATTATTCATTCTAATTATTGGGGTTATAGAAATGCACATTGATATTTAAGTCTTTCTTGCTTAGAAACAAGTGAATATACTGCTGTTCAAGGCTGATAAATTGACCACATGCATTCTGTTCTGCTCTCTTTCAAAATGTCACTACAATGATAATAAAAGTATTTTTAAAGGCATTAACTTAAAAGAATAAATGTTGGAGAAATACAGAAGCTTGAAACGCCCAATTGGCAACTACTTAACAGACTCAAAGAAGCTGCCAGATAGGGGCACATAATCAAAAATCAGCAAACACTTAAGAAAAATACCTTATAAGAGATGAAAATAATAACAACAACAAACTAGAAAGAAACAGAAAACATGCCTCAAAACAAGCATCAAAAACTAACTTTAAAAAAAAGTATCTGACAACATACTCAGAGATATCAGAGGGAAAAAAATGTAATGCATCTATAACAAAGGTCAAAAATGTTATTTAAATTTTAAAAAAGAACCTATAGGGGAAACATGGCTCTTAACATAAAAGTAAACAAGAGATAAAAAGCAGTGTTGAGAAACTTTCATATAAAATCAAATAAATTGAAAAATGGATAAAAACAGAAAATATAAGGACATTAAATAATCTAGAAGGTTTAACATCTAAGTAACTGAAGTCAGATACAGAAATAAATATGGAAAACCGAGGTAAGAAATTATCAAAACATTTAAGAAATATTTTCTTACTGAAACAAATTTCCAGACAGTAAGGGTTTACTATCTACCAAGAAAAATAGATAAGAAGCTACAATCGGGACACATTAATGTGAAAACCCAGTATGTTGCACACAATGAAAAAATCCTGTATTTTTTAGAAGAGAGAAAAAACCTTTTATACAAAGGATCAAGTATTAGAATGGTATTCGGTTTCTCACCAGCAACACTGAAAACTAGAAAACAATTTTCCTTCATAAATATAAGTGATGTTCAAGCCAGATTTGTATACTGAGCAAAACTATTAATCTAGTGTAAGAATATAGTAAATACATTTTTAGGCAGGAACTAGCATACACATTTACCTCATATTTTTTTTTAGAAAGAAAATTCCATTGAAATGAGGGAGTAGACCAAAAAAGAGAAAGACATGAGATCTAGAAATAGGAGTACAATCAAAGTGAGAGATAAGGAGTAACCAGTTTTTAGTAGCATACTAAGACAAAAAAAAAAATTAGAAAAAAATAAGTGAGAAAAGGACAAATAATCATCACTTATAGCTTTGCTATGAAGTACATTTTCTGGCCATAATAATGTGAGCACTAGATATTAATTTAACCAAAATTATGATACAACTCTATTGGGATGATATTAGGAGACATATAGTACTATTTAAATAGCAGAGTCATATTTTCATAATTTTCCTTTTGTGGATTTCCTGAGGAAAAAGGTAGAAGGAGGGAGCAAGAAAACTTGAAAGCTCAAGATAAACCATCCTTGCATACTAAAGAGTCCTAAGTGGTATTACTTAAAATTTTGAGAGTAAAGAATTAGTAGGGGGAATAATCATAAAATGATGCTTTCTCATAATCTTTGCATTGTTCTTTTACATGTTCTATTTATCAACGTGGTATCAAGAATAGAATCAAATCTGCTCTAGGAAAGCAAGCTGACTTATGAGGTGAGAAAACTTTCGTAAGTTATCAAACATTAAAATTTGCTTCTTTGGCAGAAAATTAACTTTGGATAAGAAAATATTTAAGAAAAAAAAATCCATTTCTCTATTTCCAGGCAAGTTAGAAGGCTTTTTATGAACTCTAAAAGTTTATTTAGGATAGAAATTGAAGAGCCTGTTCTCAATCAGAGCATCTGTTTGGGTCTAGTGAATTTTAAATGACATGTCTCCCATGCCATGCAGCCTGGGACAGGTATTCAAATACAACATAAGGATATATTACCCATATGATGCAGCCAGGACAGGTATTGACATAATGGTCTGCCACATTCCGGGTGCTGGTTACTAACTGATTCCCCCAGACAAATTTGAGAGAGTGTCAACTATGATTTAAATGTTTGTAGTTTAAATATGTCTGGTGAATTTTGTGTGTGAAACCGTTACATCTTACTGATTAATTCAATGCTTCAAAAAGCTGTGTAAAATAAGGGAGAATATTTTTAAAGCACTTCTTGATGGACAATGACATTTTAAAGAACTGTCTCAACAGAGAAATAAAGAATGGAAAACATCAGAAATGCAGATGAGTGGAATAGAAATGTAATAGTAAAAACAGTCAAAAGCACTGTTAGAGAAGATTAGCCAAACTTTGCTTGTGAAACTGTGTCTCTGACGAAGTAAACTCAGCAGGCTGATCCAGGAAACTCTTAGAGCATACTTTAAACAGTCTAGTATACACTTTGGAAATGTGAAAAACTTTGTCACATTCAAAACAAAATTTGTCTGAGAGGTTCTGGAGTTTCTGATTTAAATTCCTGGCACTGGAGGAAAAAATGCTCCTGGAGATTGATACGTATTGTGATTTTGAATTAAATTCTGGACATCACTTAAGTGTATATTTTGTCATGAGGAGAAAAAAATAGAAAAAACGAAGGCAAGAGAATCTGAGAAAGAAGGAAGGAAGGAAGAAAGGAAGGAAGGAAGGAAGGAAGGAAGGAAGGAAGGAAGGAAGGAAGGAGGGAAGGAGGGAAGGAGGGAAGGAGGGAAGGAGGGAAGGAGGGAGAGAAGGAAGGAAGGAGGGAGGGAGAGAGGGAAGGAAGGAAGGAGGGAGGGAGGGAGGGAGGGAAGGGGGAAGGGGGGAAGGAGGGAAGAAGGGAACAAGGGAAAGAGGGAAAGGAAGTTGGAAGGAAGGAAGTTGGAAGGAAGGAAGTTGGAAGGAAGGAAGGAAGGAAATGAGAAAAGAAAAATAAAAGAGAAAGGACAGGGGATGATGGTGAAGCCTCAGATTACCCTAAAGCACCAGAAACATCTGACATCCTAGACTATTCCCAAGCACCCATGCTGTGCCCCTCTTGCCTGACAAAGGAATTTCAATACAACTGTATAATGGAAATGTTGCCTGGTATCAGGGAATACATTCCAGAGAAGATTAGCCTGGACTTCCCATTTCAGTCTTTTGTTTGTAATTTAGATACAGAGGCCAAAGTAAATGCCATGAAGCAAAACCCTAGAGGGAGAGGCAGTCCTGTTGCTAAGAGGGAAAGTGAATATTGGGCCTAGATTTTAAAATAATTGTCTGCCACATTCCTGGTGTTGGTTACTAATTAATTCCCCCAAACAAAATTGAGAGTGTCAACTATGATTTTAAAGGGCTTGTGCTGGCTATCATTGTTCCTGATTTCAAAAGGGGTAGAGGAAGAAAGCCATATTTCTTCAAGTACTGAAGCAATTTCCAGGCTTTCCATGAAAACAAGATTTGGGCTGCTCATTTTGTACAAGTCATAGTTGCAAGGACCTTATGTGAAGATGAGCTTTTATAATGGGCAGGACCTGCAACAAGCAGAATTGTTGCCGGAGAGGTCAGTCAATTCCAATAAATGAATCCTTATTAGGCTGTCCAGTGGGATGTGTTACGTGTTAGAAATGTTGACACTGCATATTGCTCGCCTTTTCATTTTTTCTAAAATAAGGGTAATTTTTCCTTTAATTTAATATTCAACATCATTTCATTTCAGGTATTCGGTGTGTTAAGAGTGATTACCATAACCTTTTTATAAAACCAGTGTGTAGAATTACAACCATGTGTAGTAGCTGAAAGAAATAAAAATCATTAAGAAATACTGAGCTTGGAGCTAAAAGAAACAGCTAGATGCAAATTTCAGTTGCTAGACTTTTTCTTCATAAATAAAGTCTGGATTTTGTATAAGGCGGCAATCTGTCTAGGTAGAAAAATACTTTTTCAGGCTTTCATTGTAGGTTTTATGACCCATGTGTTACAATTCAAGACAATGAAATGTAAGCTGAAATTTGATAGCTATTTCTATGAAAATTTTGCATTTCTGATATTGACTTTACTCTGCTACTTTTTACTTTGCTGCTTCTTCTTAATAGCATTGTGTTTGTAAGGATAGAGATGTAAAAGCCAATTTACCCATTAAAGAAATTCCATACAAACATATTTGTTTGTTAAAGATGGTAAAGGGAAATACATAGGAACCTATGACATTTATGACACCATGAAGATACTCTATTAACACTAAGTTGTCTAACTTTGGACTCTTTATTGTTGGAAAAAACCCCACCATTATTTAGATAAAGCACTGCTAATAGATTTTGTTAATGCAGAGATCTTTTTTGGAATTGTGTAAACAGAAAAAAGGCAGGTTATAGTATATCCTACCTTTAGTATAGAGGCTGTATTACAGCTGTGTACCTACCATACCTTAGCATAGTATGTGGACTGTGTTCTAGAAAGCCAAAAATTGACTATAGAGAACAATTACTATGTATATTTCTCAGGCTTCTCTCTTTTTGTTTTTTTAAAAAAGCCTCTTTTTTACTATATTTGTTTAATATAACTAGACTGGCTGTTCAAAACCCTGAATTAGATAGAATTTCAAATAGGAAAGGAAAAAAAACCATGAATTTTTACTCATCACAGCTAGTGTCTTCATTATAATTCATAGAAAATACAATTAATCGCAGCTATATTGGGTTTCTCTAATGAATTTAAATGTTAACTAGTTGGCTATACTTTCAATCAGAAAGCATTTTAAAATAATGGTTATACTTTACACATTTCTGTCGAAAGGTAAAAAAAAATGAGTTAATGAAAGGGTGTATAATGCTTAAATTATAAATTATAAACGCTACAAATTAGAAATTTGTCTGTGTTTTGAAATAGAAATAAAACTTGATGCCACTAGCTTATAGAGTCAAAACTTTTTGGACTGTACATGAAATATATCTAACTTGATCTAACTTACAGCCATAAGAAAAGCATAGAGAAATGGTGTGTGGACTCGTACACAGTCATAATTCTCAATGTCTCTTATCCTTTGTTCTGTCACTAGGTCAAATTCAATATCCCTTCTGCACAGAATTATAAAAGCTCCGAGTTCAAATTCTTAAACTTCTCACAAGTGAGGTTTGTGCCCAAGAACATTTCTCCTTTGAATAAAAGTTGAGGATAATTTTTAAAAATTATTTTACTTTTCTATTGTCGTTGTTAAAAAGTAATGTCTTTTGACATCAGCAACAACAACAAAATACCTTTAAAGTAAAACATCTTTGCACTCCTAGTGTTGGTCAGAATAATTTTGCTTGTAATATGATGTAAATAACATTAAAACTAGCTATGCATTAGTTGATTAATAAGTTTTGCACAATCGTACAAAAAAATCTATAACTACAGAATTTATAACATTCAAAATAATTATATTTTCATGTAAAACATAATATGTTCTTGGTCAGGAGATCGAGACCATCCTGGCTAGCACGGTGAAACCCCATCTCTACAAAAAATTAGCTGGACGTGGAGGCGGGCGCCTGTAGTCCCAGCTACTCGGGAGGCTGAGGCAGGAGAATGGCAGGAACCCGGGAGGCAGAGCTTGCAGTGAGCTGAGATCGCACCACTGTACTCCAGCCTGGGCGACAGAGTGAGACTCCATCTCAAAAATAATAATAATAATCATCATAATGTTATTTAATGAAACCAAGTATCTGTCAAGAATTGAAATATAATGAAATATAGGTTCTTTTATTTTCTCCATGAGTATACTGTACGTGTACCATGAAGGACTCAATTCTCTCACCATTGCTATCTATCTGAACCATAAAATCTCCACTTACATAATACATAAAATTATTTTTATTTAATTCAGCAAAAATTCTCATTTATATATTGTGCTCATCTCAATATGCTCATCTTTCTTGTCATTAGCCTAGTAATACATAATGCAAAATGGTGACATTCTCATAAGGTTAAAAACATATTAAGAAATTAGTTTGTTCATTAAAATTATAATCAATTATGAATTATACCTGAAAAAGTGTTCTTTCTTTATGATTGTAAAGAAAGCTTGCAAAGGTGCTGTCTTAGTCCATTTGTGTTGCTGCAAAGGAAGACCTGAGGCTGAGCAGTTTATAAAAAGAGGTTTATTTGGCTCATGATTGTGCAGGCTGTATAAAAAGCATGGCACCAGAATCTCCATCTGGTGAAGGCCTCAAGCTGCTTCCACTCATGGCAGAAGGTAAATGGGAGCCATCACATGGTGAAAGCAGAAAGTGTCGGCCGGGAGGGTGGGGTTGGGGGGCGCGGTCAGAGAGAGAGAGAGAGAAAGAGAGAGAGAGAGGTGCCAGGCTCTTTAACAAGTAGCTCTTTGGGGACTAATAGAGCGAGAACTTACTTATTATCATGAGGACAGCATTCAGCTATTCATGAGAAATCTGCCCCCATGACCCAGACTCTTTCCAACAGATCCTACATCCAACATTGAGGATCAAACTTCAGCATGATACTTGGCAGGGCCAAACAAACATAGCAGATGGAAACGCAGTTTGGGAATAATTACTACTATTTTGACTTCAGAACAATCTAAGGTAACTAAATATGAAAAATTTGGGGGGATGATTACTCTGCATGTATATTACAAACATAAATGAAAAGTGAGCACCAAAACTGTATAGGTCATAAGATGATAGTGAATATGTTAAATATGGTAAATACTGCAATGTGAGAGCATGCAAACTCCATTTCTGGCTACGATGAGGTAATTGATGCTGGAATTAGCTATAAATAGGTACAAACTTGAAAAAATACAGAACAAAACTGTTCTTAGACAAAGTACCAAAAAGCAAACAAACAAACCTAAACAAACAACAAACCAGCACAAGAACATCTCTAATAGAAGGAAGCAACCAAAGCAAGCCCTATAATTTCCCCCAAACTTCTGACTAGAAGAACTTTCCACGTTGCAGCACATGAAGGAAAATCACAAAAAAAATGGCAGTTTTATGACTCAGGGAAACAAAAGAACAAATCCAGGGAACTTATATTGCCTAATTCCATGACTTACTATAAAGCTGCTGCAATCAGCTCTATGATAGTGGTACAAGGATACATCAACAGATCATCGGAACCAAACACAGAGCTCAGAAATGGGTCAAAACGCAGGCCTTCAATCAATTTTTAAAGAACACTTTCATTAGCTATAGAATTTTTGAATCAACATTTATTTTATTTCAGCACTTTAAAGATCCTATTCC
The DNA here is from genome assembly GCF_003255815.1 of Theropithecus gelada. Classification (NCBI taxonomy): domain Eukaryota; kingdom Metazoa; phylum Chordata; class Mammalia; order Primates; family Cercopithecidae; genus Theropithecus; species Theropithecus gelada. The sequence continues at coordinate 77,385,435 of NC_037676.1, forward strand.
ACTGTCTTCTGGGCTTAGTGATCTCTGATGAGAAGTGTGCTAGTGTGTAATGTGTTGTTCCTCTCTGTGTATTGTGTGTCTTTTTTTCTCTGACTGCTCTCTCTCGATCTTCAGCAGGTTGAAAATGATGTTGTTTGGCACAGTTCCCTTTGATTTCATTGGTTTTGGTATACTAAACTTCTTGAGTTTGTAAATGTGTGTCTTTCATTATAGTTCTTAAGTTTTCAGACATTTTTTCAAAAAATTTTTTGCCACTCATGCTCTTTTTTCTTTTTTTCTGGGACTTCGATTACTTACATAATTCACTTTTCAAAACACGTCCACAGGTCTCCAAGGATATACTTATTTATTTTATTGATCTCTTGTCTGTTCTTCAAATTGCTGTATTTTCATACATTTTTCTCTGCATTACCTTTTTTCTATTGACAATATCAGGTGAATTTACTTTTAGATATTGTGTTTTAATTCTAAAATGTATATTTGCTTATTTTTATAGTTTACATGTCTTTGCTGAGATTGTCTATGTTTTCATTCATAATGAGCACGTTTGCATTTACCTCATGAGGCACAATAAAAATAGCTGTTTTGAAGTCTTTGTCTTATAATTTTAGCATTTCTGTTAACTTGGGGTTGGCATCTGTTGATTATCTTTTCCCTGTGCCAATTGACAATCTATTAACTTCTAATGAAGAAAAGTCCAGGAAATCACTTTCTTTTTTACGTTTGTGACATATTAAATTTGGAACCCAGTTGAAAAGTTCTTATAACTTATGTTTAGAAAGGAAGCAGTAAATACATCCATCTGCAAACTCTGAAAATTCTTCCTGATTCCTGAATTTAAATGAAATGTGAAGACTGGTAATATGAGTTCCATGACCAGAAGAAAAGGGGCAAAATTGTGTATTAACTCTATATTGACCAAAATACCATGCTTCCATTGCTTTGCTGGTTTTCAATTTTGCTTGGGTCTTTCTCCTCCTCTCTCAAATCTACACTTTAATATTTCTTGATAGTGCCAGTGACTCTCCAGCCAAACATAACCTGTTTCTTGCCAGGTGTTGTTCTGCTATCACAGGCTGTGTTCCAGAAAAGCAAATTATTTTTTCAACACCATGAATGTGGCTGACTAATCACTTCTCACATCTTCCCTCCTTTCTTCAAAATCACACTCCGGAGGAGAAGATAAAAATACACAGTGAAATTAAATTAAAATAAAAATATTTTAATCTCTTATCAAAAGATTTAAATTTTGTATCAATTTCTAGTTTTTCTTTCTTTTTAAAAAAAACAGTTTATATTATGAACCTGAAGAAATAAGCAGTGGGGAATTTGAAAGTCGTCATTAGGCTTCCTGCTGCATTTTTCTCTTGGAAAGAGTCTTTTCCACAGAAAGTGCTTCATCAGAAAGTAGACCACATTCTTTCAGGGATATTTTAGATGAGACCCATGCCCTAATGTAAAGTCGTAGGTGAGGTTTCCAAGGTCACTTTCAGCTCTAAGGCACAATGATATACTCTGCATGATTATCACATCACACTGGAAAGGGGCTATTATTTTTATTTAACCATGTATTTTAGAAATAATAAGCCCTTTGGTTACAGAGACACTATTTAGAGAATGATACACTTTTTCAGACTATTCTAAAATCTCAAAATTAAAGGAGCCCAGCTTAATAAGGGGCTGATTTATTGCTTTACTACGCAAGATGTTTGCCATTAACCTAACAGAGGCTCCACACAGAAAAATCATTGTGTAGGGGAAGAAGCCAGAAGGAAAATTAGTCCTGTGATGAAAGGGAACCCATTATGGCTGACTTGATGATATTAATGGCATTTTCCTTCCTCTACAGTACTGTAAAACCTAAATATCTTAATGGCACTCATTTCTTCACCTGGAAGAGAAAGATTACATTGCTGTAAGCCTTTTGTAAATTTTAGGGCACATGTTATGTAGCAATCTTATTCTCTCAAACTTTACAGAGGGAGCTTCATTCCTATTCCTGTGATCAGAAGCTGTGAAGTGAGAGTCACTCCAAGCTCCAGATCCTGTCTGCCAACCACTGGCCTTCATGATAGTTCATGCTGCCAAGTGGACAGAGACTGATTATTTTCTGGCTTCCAATTTCTGAGTCCTGCACTGTAGGTTAGACCGACCCATAAAGTTGACTTTGTGTATACAGTACCCTGAAATGGCATAATCAACACATTTTTCTTCCTGCACATGGCAGCAGAAGAAAAGAATATGCTTCCTTAATTGATCTGCTGAAACCTTGGTCTGCAGGGAAATAAATCTTTCAACCTTTGAGTTATAAGAACTGTAGTTTTCCTAGGGCAGTGAGGATATGTTAATTTGCTTTTCTGTATAAAGCCAAACCTTAGTTTTCAATACACCCATATATTCAGGAACACTAGAAATTACTCTTACATACCTAATATTTTAATAATTATTACTTTTTCTAATATTAGATTATCTCATTTTGCATGTCCAGGACCCATATCTCCAATAATGATATCATTCAGAAAAATAGTAAGAATTAAGAATATATATCCCGGTTTGATATAACCCAACATACATAGCACTCAACCATTTCAGTAACCTGAAGGGTAATTTAGAGTCAAATTATCAATAAAATTAAAAAGATGCCTGTGGCAGATTAAATTATTGCTTTAGTTTTTCATCACACTCTGTATTCATTCCCTTTATTACATCATTTTGCAAGTTCCTCAACGATAACTGAGATACACTTTTCTCTCCCTTTAGAATTGATCTTTTGATTTACTTTAGCCAATGAATGTGAGGGCATGCAACATGACTAAAGGCAACAAAAGCATGGCATGAATGAACTTGTTCCCTGGTACTTTTGCCATCATCGAAAGAGCGTGCAGCTAGCCCTCTTGTCTAAGGAGATGAGATATGCCTGGAGTAGGACTACATGGCTGATGTGAAAACCTGCAGCTTGAGTATTATTTCAGCCTCAGGAGCTGATCCTCAACTGAAAGAGACTCGTGAGCAAGCTTAGCTAACATCAGGAAAGTGGTCCAGCTAATTTTCAGTGAGAGATAGAGTAGCTAAGATTTATTTTAAAAAAATACTTTCTTTCTGTGAGTTTGTGATATTTTGTTACAGAGAATATCTTAATACCTTATTGATACAGTATGTATTAAGTTCACATTAACTAAAGTGCATGCCTTTAACTCAGAGTGGGTACTTTTTTTTTTTTTTTGTTAAACAGAGTCTGGCTCTTTTACCTAGGCTGGAGTGCAGTGGTCCAATCTTGGCTCACTGCAGCCTCCACCTCCCGGTTTCAAGTGATTCTCCCACCTCAGCCTCCCAAGTAGCTGGGATTACAGGCGCACACCACTGCATCTGGCTAATTTTTGTATTTTTAGTAGAGAGGGGGTTTTGTCATGTTGGCCAGGCTGGTCTGGAACTCCTGACCTGAGGTGATCCGCCCGCCTTGGCCTCCCGAAGTGCTAAGATTACAGGCATGACCAATCATGCCTGGCCCAGAGTAGGTATTCTTAATGCCCTTTTCAGAAACTCAATTACCCTAATCACCATAATTCTAAAAAGGCAATCATAAAATAAAGATATAAATTTTTCAGTGCATGAAATTAAAAGCCCTAGAAGCATTAATTTTTTTCTCCAGTTATAGATTAACAGTCCAATATAAAATAATTAAAACATTTGAGGAAAGTTGATTTAGTTAAAATCCTATAAAATCTTGATTAAGATTGTAAGTAATAGTGATACATGTTTATATAGAACACCTCATTTGAAAAAGAGTTCCACATGTAACATTTTATATCAGTGCTTACAAGATCTAGCGTGGCACTGGAAGGAAGGTATGCTTAATTGAGCTGATGGGGATCTCAAAGACATGCTTTAACGTAGATACACATTTTTTTAGTGGACGGATTTTGCTGTTGACTATCAAACAAAAGTGTTTCAAATTTAAGGAGAAATTCCTCATGTTTATAGTTACGAAAAAGTAATTGTGGCTTACTGATTTTACATTTCAAAGATATACTTTTTATTCCTACCTAACAACATCTAGTTTACAAAGCCTAATTATCTATGTATTCTCACAGGGAAGAATTGGAGTTTGAGGCTCAATACTATATTCTTAGTACCAAGAAAAGACCATGCTTGGATAGCATTACTGGAATCGGTCTGCTTCATAAAAAAAAGAATCACCAAAAATTAATAAATGCTCCTCAGTATGAAAGCAAGTTTGCAACAGTGTCAGAACAACTTTTTTCAAAAAGTTCTGTTTGTTAACCTGCAGATAACTTTTTTCTATCTGATCAAGTTCGATATATTTGTGAATACTCTGCTTCACATTGATTGCTGTGATTATCTCCCCAACCCCATTCCATGTAATCATTGCTAAGCTCATTCATAATCACATGCTTTCTGTTTACAATGTTCTCTGCTTTTCCTGGCTGTGAGCGATCATCTTTAGGCCATTTCCCTGGAATTGAGGGACACTTTGATAACTATGCATGATTATTTTCTTCACATCTTCACACTGCCTTCTCTCACTACCACTGAATAACTTCTTCATTCTATGTTTATATCTACAAAGAATGGCTTGGGCAAATGTCTAAGAAGAAATATTCAGTAAGTAAAAGTTAAAAGAAAATGATATTTCTGTCAATGAAGAAAAACAGATTTGAGTAGAAATGCCAAATATTGTTTAAATTAGGACTACTGATTGTGGTACATGGCTCACATTGATGGAAACGCTTAACTAAACTACTTTTAAAAATTGTAAAAAAAAATCTTTGATTCATTAATTTGATGCGCTAATGAGTAAACACATATGTTCAGCATTTGAGGATTTTTTAAAATGAAAAAGATCTCTACTTGTTATTCCTAAGTAGATATATTCTTTAAATTAGGAATGTCAGTACTCTGAAATTCAGTCTTGTTATGATGTATATTAATTAAATCATTCAAAATATATTGACTTAAAATTTTCCATGGACTAGATATGAGCATAGGTGGTAAGGGGATAGAGGTGAACATGTATCTGTGTCCTTAGGGAGCCTACATTCTATTGGACTGCATATATAATAAACAATAATGATATTAATGCTTAGTCACATCTGTGGGAAATGCTTTATAAAGAAAACTGCAAGGCTCAATGAAAGTATGTAACAGAACTCTATTTAGTGAAGGAGGGCAGAGATAAAGTAACATTTAGTTGAAATAAAACTTCAAAGACGGAGTTAACTAAGTGAAAAATTCTAGTGCACACTTTTCAAACAGAGAAAACAGCAGTAGTCCCCCTTTATCCTTGTTTTGCTTTCCACAGTTTCAGTTACCTGCAATCAACCACAATCTGAAAATACTAAATGGAAAATTCCAGAAATAAGCAATTCATAAGTTTTAAATTGCTAGATGTGCTAAGCAGCATGATGAAATCTTGTGCCCATGTTTTCTGTCCCATCCAGGATGTGAAACATCTCTTTATCCAGTGGTCTCCATGCTGTATACATTACCCACCTGCTAGTCACTTACTACCCCTCCTAGTTTTCAGATTGAAAAAACATGCTGTATATGTATTTTGGTATCATCTGTGGTTTCAGGCATCTGCTGGGAGTCTTGGAACATATCCCCTGAGAATAAGGAGAAACTACCAAACAAGAATTCCCTGAGGCAATTAGGAAAATGATGAATATCAGTTTCCTAGAAACGTGGTAGTAAAGTGCCACAAACTGTGTGGTTTCCAACAACAGAAACTTACTCTTTGACAGTTCTGGTGAAATAGATAGAGAAACGGGTTAACTCTAGACTTGATTGGGATGGCCAAAAAAATTGGGCATGCATGCTAGAAATGTAAGGGCTACCCCTAAAATAATAGATGTAGAAAGTTGAAGTAAGACAGTTAAGATAATTTTACGAATCTAGCAGTTGTTAGTAAAGAAAAAGAAAACAAATAATAAGCATAATAAATATAAAACCTTAATAATATGGTGGAGGTAAATCTAAATATATCATAACCCACATGGATGTCATTCTTTCTTATTTAAAGACTGAAAATCTCCAGATAATATTATTTTCAAAGAGTTCACACTGGTTAGTGTTACAGTAGTAAAATGTGTTATGGGATTTGAAAATGGATTGGAAGAGAGAAAAAGTATGAAGGGCAAGAAAAATTAGGAGACCATTCAGTTATTGGTGGTAGGAAGAGAAATGGAGTAAAATATATATTTTAAGAGATACTTAAAAGTAGGTATAATAGTTTATAATATAATCCAAGGGTCAGAAGCTCATATATTTCTAAATCTTCTGAATTGGCCATCACCATTCAGCTTTTAAAATAACTGACTATAAGTTCCATCCCACAAACTGAGAAATCTAGTTCCCTTTTTCTGTTTGTGGTTATGTCCCAAGATTCTCATGGAACTGATAAGTGTTTTCATGATCTGATACTTACGTTCTGCCTCTTCTGAATGATTGGTGTTGATTTTATATTTCATGCCCTATGACTTTCTGTCCCACCTCACCCCAAATGTGTCATAAATTTCATTTTTTATTTTTAATAACCAATACTATCATGAAGATTTTTAAGTTGGGAGTCACAAAGAGTATCACAAAATAGCATGAAATTAAAAATGTTACTCATCCTTTATAAGATGTTCTTAGCTATAAAACAACTAGAAGATAACAGAGGAGAAAACCTTAATTACCTTCAGTATAATGATAACTTTTTAGATATCAGAACATCAAAGCCATGATCTATGACAGAAATAATTGTTAAACATTTCAGGCCGGGTGTGATGGCTCATTCCTGTAATCCCAGCACTTTGGGAGGCTGAGGCAGGTGGATCACTTGAGGTCAGGAGTTCGAGACCAGCCTGGCCAACACGGCAAAACCTCATCTTTACTAAAAATACAAAAATTAGCTGACCATCGTGACACATACCTGTAATTCCAGCTACTTGGGAGGCTGAGGCAGGAGAATTGCTTGAACCCAGGAGGTGGAGGTTGCAGCGAGCTGAGATTGCTCCACTGCACTCCAGCCTGGGCAACAGAGAGACTCTGTCTCAATTAAAACAAAAAAAAATTAAAAATTTCTTCTCTAAGACAATGTCAAGAGAATGAAAAGACAAGCAGCAGTTTTGGAGAAAATATTTGGAAAAGATTTATCTGATACAGAACTATTATCCAAATTATATAAAGACTATTAAGTTCAAGAATAAGAAAACAAGCAACCTGATTTAAAAATGGGTAAAATATCTTAACAGACACCTGACATTGTAAGAAGATATACAAATGGCAAACAAAATAGACCTTATATTAAAGAAGATATACAGATGGCAAATAAACATATTATAAGATGTCCACATCATATGTCATCAGAGAAATGCAAATTCAAACAACATAATCCCATTATACACCTATTCGAATGACCCAAATCTGGAATGCTGATGCCAAATGCCAAATGTTGACCAGGATATGGAGCAACAAAAACTTGCAGTCATTGCTGCTGAAAATGTACAATCATACAATCACTTCAACAAACAGTTTTGCAATTCTCACAATATCAAAAATTCTTACCATTCAATCCTGATATTGAACATTTGATATTTACCCAAAAGAGATGAAAACTTATGTTCACACAAAAGGTTGCACCTGGATGTTTATAGTAGTTTTATTTATAATTGTGAAAACTTGAAACCCATCAAGATGTTCTTCAGTATGTGAATGGATGAATAAACTGGTACATCCAATGAAATATAAATGAGCATTAAAAATAAGTGATCTAATAACTCTTGAAAAGACATGGAAGAAGCTTACGTGCATATTATTAAGTGAAAGTAGCCAGTTTGAAAAGACTACATACTGTATGATTCCACTATGACATTCTGGAATAGATAAAACTATGAAGTCAGTAAAAGGATCAGTGATTGCCAAGAGTCCAGGTGTTGGAAGGATGAATAGGCAAAGCACAGAACATTTTTAGAGCAGTGAGACTATACTTCATGATACTATAATGGATTGATGTAGTTTGGCTCTTTGTTCCCACCCCAAACTAATGTTGAATTGTAATTTTACATGGTGTTGGATGTACGACGCCAAGAGTGAACCCTAATGTACGCTATGGACTTTGGGTGATTAGGATGTGTCATTGTAGGTCCACCAATTGTGAGAAACGTGCCTCTCTGGTGGAAGATGTTGATAACGGGGGAGCTGTGTATATGCAAGGGCAGGAGGTTTATGAGAAAATTCTGTATCTTCCTCTTAATTTTGCTGTAAACTAAAACTGCTTTAAAAAATAGTCTCATTTTTTTTTAAAGAAAGGAGTAGGGAAGGTGATAAAAATATAAAAACCTAAATAGAAGGGGATAAAGAAGCCCTTGGTCAAAAGGGGCTGTATAATGACCAAGTCTCAGTACTCATTTGAATAAGATCAAAAGAATTACACATAAACAAAAGAATAGACCCAAAGTATTGGATTCCTGTTACTAATTCAGCTACATAAAAAAGCACAGATTAGATAAAAGACAAATTATCTTGGAAGAAATGTCAAACTTTGCATGTTTTACTTTTTTTCACAGTAAAACACATTACAAGTTGGAAAATATAAGAAAATAATTCTCATTTCTGGTGTGTCCTTGAATATAGTAACACACGTTTTTTCTTCTAAGTTGTCTTATATTTATATTTTAATATTTACACTTTTTTCATTTCACTGTTGTGCAAAATAAGCTCAAAAAGACTATCGTTTTTATTCAAAGGAACAAATATTGATTCAGAAATGTTTGCACATAATTTAAATAATTATGCAATACTAAATTTCCTATATTGTTTTTTTATCATGTATCTATCAGCAACTTTAAAACTAATGACTATTCCTAGAAAGTGAAAAATCTGAAATATTACTTGATAATCATAATCAATGGATGGATTACTTTTTGAAATGTTTGTGTAAAGAAGTCTTAGGATCCAGAAAACATTTTTTCCAGTACCAGTTTCAGATAATTTTATTGAGCCCTTACCACAACAAAGACATTGTGTTAAGTATAAGGGAGTGTAGATGGACAACACATACCCTAACCCACCAGGCCCTTCTGTAGTAGCTTCAGGAACGTTATTCAAGCATTTTATCTGTGTGGCAAAATGAAACGCCATTGAAACTATAACCAAAAGTTTGCAGATTGGCATCACATTTTAGGAACTACTGTCCAACGGAGTTTTCACCCCCAACCAAAACAAATTTTACATATATATCATAAAACTTAAAAAATTCCAACATTGATTTTCATTTAAGAAAGATATTATATGAAATACAGTCCACAGAGCATGGTGTCATTTTTCATTCGCACTTCTCTCTCTTCCTTGATTTCTTCTCACATTCATATTCTTCAGATCTTTTCATTCCTCACATGTACAAAGAACACCTTCCACCCCCATTTACCACCCCACATTTTCTCTACCCTTACAGTGTCTACCCACAAACACAATCTCCATACATGGGTCTACATTCAGAATAGCCAATGCCCTTTCCTTGTTTTTCTGAGTATTTTTCCTTGTCAAAGATAGAGAAATCATGAGGCAAAGTAGGGTAGTTGCTTAAAGTTGTCCTTCCCCTTGACAGCCATTGTAACTTGAGATCATAGCTTGAAGCACAGAGCAAAAGTACCTCGGACTTTTTACTTCATCCCACTCCCAATTGTTTGGTGTGTTGGTCAGCTATATAGTCCAAAAGATAATGTATGCAAATATACATATGCTTATGTATATGCACACACACACAGTTGTTTTTTCCTTTGAATATTTTATCTTTCTCATAATTTAGGCTTTCTGGTTTTAACTTTTAAATCACATCATCTTAAAATTACATATTCATATTCTCATTTTTTAGCACTTTGACTTGAATTAAATATTGTATTTTTATCACATACCTCTTTAACTTTCTAATGTCTTTGTATTAATATTTCTTTAGCTACTTGACCTATTTCTCTTATTTTTATTGATTTTTAGTGCTTCAAAAATTGAATTCCTTTTTATATTTATAATTGTTTATTTATTTCCTTGTTTTAATATTCATTCTTTAGATTTATCTATTGTCTATTTTATTTCTAAAGCTCTTTAGAAGTTACTACTTTTTAAAACTACAATTTTATTTCTTATCTTACCTCTTTTAGTTCTCTTCACAGTCACAAGCTTAACAAATTTTTGCCTTGTTGATTTTATCATTATACCTTAACCTTGCTGTAATTATGCATTTTCACATTGGCTTTAACATTTTAAAATCTTTTCATTTAAAAATTTTAAGATCTAATTTTAGAATTTCTTCTAACTTTAATCTTTGACGTTACCCTTATAATTTTAACATTTTTAACTTATCCTCATCTTTTAAAGTTTGTGTAAAATTCAACCACTTTATACTTCCTGTCATAGATATAGAAGCTCCAAAGACTGAGATATGTCCTCAGGTATAACAAAATACCACAATAGGGGTAGCGTTGATGAGGATGTGGTTAATAATCGCTAATAGAGCAAAGGCGGATGGCAGAAAAACGATTTCAAGGAGCAAAAGAGACTACTTCATTGAGGACTTTCTAGGTTTCCATAATGATAAAAGTACTTTGATAAATCACTTTATGTTTTCAATAACCAATTATATCCCATTTACAAATGACTTAACTAGAGTTTCATGCAGACTAAATTCTGGATTGTGCGCCCAGTAAACATATACACCAAGTCCATCTGATTCTATTTGCTCAGTCCTTTACACGACAGATGCTCATCGAAATGGTGGGCCATGCCATGGCAGGGAGCATCTTCGAACTTAATTATCATTATGTGAGCAGAACCAGGAACACCAATGTGCCAACTGTAGGAAAATGACAGTCTTCATAAAATATATATATTTGAAGTAATATGACATCTGTTCACTTTTTAAAGGCAGTTACAAAAGGTAGGTGAGGGGCTTTAAATTGTATAATTTACTAGATACTTAAGATACTTTCACACTGACGAGGAAAAACATAGAGACGGACCTTCTAGCTACTCCCACCAAAGTTTGAATGTTTAAATCTCTTCCACTAACACTGATAGAAAAATGCATTTCTACTTAGTGAAGTAATTGCTAATTGACATCTAATTATCTTGAAAATATATTCCTGGGAAACATAGCCCATTTCATGAAATCACTGGGCTTGTTATGAATTTTTGTTTTGAATTCAAAGCTAATACTATTATGCCCTTTAAGCTTTCCACTACTCTGTAAACACTTTAGTTGGTCACAGAGTATTTATACAGTATATGCCAAACTTAATACAACTAAGAGCCTGTGTTTGTTTTTCAATGTTTTGAAAACTGCATAAATTTTGATGATTGACAGTCAGAGACTGAAAAATAAATATTTTTACTTTTGAATAACAAACTCCCACAATTTAAACAGAGTAAAGGGGCTTTGGTTATTTGTTTTTCAAAGTGCATTCACTATTAGAAAGTAAACCTAGAAAAAAACAACTTTTTATGTTCTCAGGAAGGAGAAACCTTAAAATACTAGTGACTTGTATTAATACTATAATAGCGTTCATTAATGTTATCAATGCTTTTCTTCCTGGCCTAATAAAGTCAGCAGGTTACCAGTGCAAGTTCAATGTTTTTCTGATATTACTATATGGGTTAACTTGTCAAGCTGCTCCTTAAGATATTCACCTATATGTTTTAGATCTTATTTATATGTGTATTTCTGTATGACTATGTAATCATATCTCTATATTATATGATTCTTAATCTAATTTTTAAGTAATTTGATCATTACAAATAGCCTTTATATTCAGCGTACTGAGCTTATAAAGCATTTCAAGTAATTTAGTAGCTTTCTTAATTAATTTTTTTCATTGGCAAGCAGATGACAAGATTTTTAGTAAGGCTTTAAAAATAATCCACCCAAGATAGTGAAAACCACATGCAGTTTAGGAAAAACACTAAGGCTGCCAAATAAAAAGAAGAATACCAAATATTATGATAGCAAATCCTGAAAAGAATTGTCTGCCTATGATAGTAATACTCAGGAAAAATAAACCACATTTCATTACATTAAAAGGCACTCTAATGATTTTCATTTTAGTCATGAAGTTGACTATTTTGCTCAATCACAGCTCAATCACAGTGTGTTCCCGTAATTTAGGGTTCTAGTCATTGACCCAGATACTCTCCTTACATTATCTTTTTATTCTTTTTATTTTTGTCTTTGCTGCTGCTTCCTCTTTTTTTTATGTTGTTGCTGATGTATTCTCTGAGTTGGCTGTAGGAATTAGGGAAAAATTGCTTGTAGGAAATTACCATTACTTTTAGAATAGACAAATTAGGATTAGCTAAAATGAACATTATTAACCTACTCATTTTTTAAAAAGGGCACTACATTAAAAGGAAAGCAGGAAAATAACAAGGGCCATCCTTCACTTACAGAGTCTTTTACTTTTGCTCCTGAATTAGAACAATCCCAGGATGGATATAACTGAAAGTGGATATACCATTTGTTACCCCTTTCAGATAATGGCATGATTTCACTGGGTGAAGAAGCAGAATTTAAATTTAAGGCCAAAAAAATGGTGTACATCTGAGTGTCTGACAATCCTAGTTATCAAAATAAAGAAACAGTACATGGGGTCTTTCGTGTTGATTTCATCAGTTCAATTTTAGTACTGACAGCTTAAGAAGTAAAATTATGAAAAGCAGCATATAAAATAAAAAAAGTAGTTCTATAAATTCAAAACAATTGTTTCAGTATACAAAAAAAATCTTGCTCTCACCAATAAAAATTAAATTAAATTAAATCATAATGTATAAAAAGATGAAAGCAAAGACAGTAAAGAAAAAAATTGAATTCCTATATAGGCACATTAGTGGAATATTCATGAATGTAGTGTTTCCTGGTAAATATTATGGTGAATGACAGAGAGCTTCATCTAATATCAATCTGGAAAGCCAACCCTTTTTTATGTTTCTCAGAAAATTAGCTGTTTTATATTTATACATTTCTTTAATATTCTTGTATAATGGTGGCATCTCATATTCTCTAGTTTTCTTAACTGACACCTTGAAAAGAAGAATCTAAAATGTTTTCTTATTAACATTAGCACTGACATAGTTTGAAGCTTTTATGAACTGAATTGGCAAATAGTCATTTATTCATTTACAGAATAAGAAAAACTCTAAACAGATACTCTAAGAAATCTCAAATGGTCACTCTTTATTAACTTATGAATACTTCAGAATAATACTGAACATTTTTATTCTCATAATTTTATATTTTTATGGCTTGAGTGGGTAAGAGAATTCTGGCTTGATTAAGTCTCTTCTGAAATACTTCTGGCTGTTAGTCTCAGCAAGGGTGGAGAGGTGAGCTGCTTATGGTCTTGTTTTCTTTTTGTTGTGCAAGCAAAGGAAGACAAAGAATACCGTCTGCTTACTTGAAATCATAAGACTTCTTCCTTATAGTTAATTTCATGCTTTTAGGGCTGTGCTTTCTATTAAGTAGAGTGTCACATAAACAATAAAATCACTCCCTGTAGGTTTTCAGACCAATAGTAAATGAATGACAACTAGTACCGGAAATTCTCACTGTAAGATAAAACAAGTAAAACTATAACATTAGTAGATATTTACGTGGAGTCCCCTCTTACAGTTGTTTGTTAGACAAGAATCAATAAAGAGAGGGGAGATATTTAGTTATGTTCTATTTTAATCTTTTACTTCATTTTAGGAAACAATATATCTGGACTTAATCTTTAAATATTATTAATACATGAAATTTTAATAGTTTAATGTAGTTTAATATGACTACATATTAAGACTATGTATTAAGAGGAATGGGTGGTATTTTTTATTATCTCATCTTTGAATACTTGTGAATAAGCCATGTTGAGGTTCAGCACTGGGTAACTCCTCGAGACTGCAATGATAATATGACATCTAGTCAGAGACTATGTGAAGCAAGAGTATATGCTTTCCAACCCTGAGCAATGTTAGTGAAAATATCCTCTTATAATTTCTACTTCCTGGCCTTATGGGAGAGAATGTTTCTTGACAGATAGTGTAGAACACATAGTCCAAAAGTTCATTGAGTGCAATTTCCCATATAGTGCTGCATATGTATTACTTCATTCAATCTTGATGGGCATTTTATATTATTTTATTTTATTTTAAGACAGCATCTCATTCTGTCACCCAGGCTGGAGTGCAGTGGTACAATCTCGGCTCACTACAACCTCGCTTCCCAAGTTCAAGCTATTCTCTTGCCTCACCCTCCCAAGTAGCTGGGACTACAGGGGCGTGCCACCTGCCTGGCTGATTTTTGTATCTTTGGTAGAGACAGGGTTTTACCATGTTGGCCAAGCTGGTCTCAAACTCTTGACCTCAAGAGATCCATCCTATTTGGCCTTCCAAAGTTCCAGGATTACGGGCATGAGCTACAGGGCCCGACCTGGGCATCTTATTTTCATTTATGGCCTACAAAACTATTTAGAGCATATATTTAATATATTATTGTGTAGTAAATAACACAGCAGGTGACATTTGCCTTTTCTAGATAAGACTAAAAAGTTTTAGATGGAATCATTTGGAAATAAAGTCAACACGATTAAGCTATCAAGACTGACGTGATGACATGAAAACAATGTAGGAGATATCACTTCAGAGTTATAAACTCTCAGGCCAACTAGGAAAAAGTCACAGATAAAGACTCTACAAGGAGATTAATGGATTTACCTTATATTACATACACAAGGTTGAACTAGATTTAAGTAGCTATTGTTAATGGGTACCTTGCATCATTATTCTCTTCTTTCTCTGATAACTCAGAAGAAGAAAACATTCTTTATGTCTGCAATAAGACTCTACATGTAAGATCATTTCTCCTGGCCCTAAGACCACTAGCAATAGGGTCTGAAAAGTAGAGTATACATGCACCTAATTGCTAAGGCAATTCCACACCACTAAGATTCATAGGAACCTGAGATAATGTATTGAAATTGCTGCTAATGAGTACAAACTGAAATACAAAGTCCTGAAGCTAGTACTATATCAGAGAGAGATTCTCATTTTGAAAGAGGACCAAAAAAAGTTATAAAAGAAATAAAATAAATCCTAAATATGTACTAGGGTTTAGAAATATTTCCATTTCTATATTCATTTCAAACTTGGTTTGCTCACTCTGAATTTATATATTGTAGTAAAAACTTTAATTAGCGTGACAGATGATGACTATGTAAGCCAAATGTTAGGAGATCTGTGAGAACAAGATTCATAATTCAAGCAGCCCATGAGACCCTCAGTGTGTGTGTTCTGCTGTACTAACTTTCACAGTTTTCACAGAATAATTTTAAAACTGTTAAGATTTTCACCCTCTATAAAATCTCTGTAAAAGGGTCTTAAAACCCGAGCCAATGTAAAATCATTACATTTGTATACATTAGTGTCATTTTCCTTACTGTTTTCTTTCCCTTAATGCTGCTCAGCTAGTGAAGAAAAAAAATATAAATAATTGTTTATTTTTTAAACTTTAGTTTTAGATTGAAAAAATATCAAATCTTATAAGAAACTGTTAGCTAACTATGAGATAAAGGAAAAGTAAATTTAGTCTTTGAAACAGCAGTGTAAAATCTAACATGTTAAGCCCAACAAAAGCATAATTAGGTTGCCTAATAAATACCTTTTTTTTTTTAACCCCAAGCCAGTATGCTATTTTTCATTTGCTCCTCAAGATCCATGCTCCTCTTTGCTTTATCTGCTGTGTTTCCTGGGAAACAATCTATAGGGAATGAACTAACAGACTCTGACTCCTAGTTTGGGTCAATCAACGGGAAAACCATGAAACATTAGAGGAAGGAATGTGAGTAAAGTTAAGCTCTTTATCCCCTCTGTCTCCCTGCAGAATCACTGCAGAATGGCATGGTCCTCAGCTGAAGGTCATAGCAAAGTCAGACAGCTTTCTCTCTCCCAGTGCACATAATCATCCCTATCCTAGTCTTTAAGTGAGATAATAATGGCTCCCAGTTCATTTAGCCTCTGAAGTACCAACTACATTAGTCCTTATGTTTTCCATAAAGGCCATGTATACCTTAAAAACAGTCACTTTAACAAAATCTTCTCTGATGTATGTGTGATATTTATTTCTTACAAAGGTCCTTGTTGATATCCAAGTGACAAGTATCCAAGTATCTGGTGGCTGAAAAATCATTCTTATCACCAAATATAGAAATATTTAGTATGTCTACTCAAAATTTAGCCTATATGGCATATAACCTAAGATTCTTTATGCAAAAATTATTCTTTAGGAAACCTCACACAGAGCTGGGTGCGGCAGCATGTAGCTGTAATCCTAGCTACTCTGGAGGCTTAGAGGTTGGATCACGTTAGCCCAGGGGTTCAAGACCGGCCTGCGCAATATAGCGAAGTCCCACCCCCGACCCCCTTAAAAAAAACCCATATAATATTGGGGAAAATAAGTAAAAATCAAGAATAATCTTTCTGTGATTCAAATGACCTAATATCTCCTCAGTTTCCAGAGACTGTCAAAATACTATTAGACTCTTCATGTTTGCAAAACCTTTATTCAATGTCATAAATGAAGTTTAGCAAAAGTAAGTTCCATTATGTAAAATTTTGAATTTTCAAATGAAAGTTTATTTTTATTCTCATCCAGTTAAACTTTGCGAAGTCATAAAATACTTGGCCATTATCAGATTTCACTAAAATTTGAACTTTGTAAAATCATACATTTTCTCTAAACTTGTATTATTTCCTTTTTCACAGCTAGAGTTAAATGTAATTTTCACATATCTTTTATCTTTATATTATTCATATCTTTAAATGAAAAATAAATGCTTCTTTTTTTAATTTATGCTGGGTGTGGTGGTTCATGCCTATAATCTCAAAGGAGGCTAAGGTGGGAGATCACTTAAGTCAAGAGTTGGAGACCAGCCTGGAAAATATATGACACTCAGTATCTACCAAAATAAAAAATCTAAAAATAAGCTTGGTGTGATGACACTCACCTGTAGTTTCAGACGCTTGGGAGGCTGAGGAAGGAGGATCACTTTAGCCCAGGAGTTCAAGGCTGCAGTGAGCTATGACTGTGCCACTGGACTCCTGTCTGGGCAACAGAGTGAGATTCTGTCTCAATAAATTAATAAAAATATTTTTTTTCTGCAGATTGCTTTCCATTGATTGATGTCACTGTATTCCTATGACTTAAAAGTTGTTTATATAGTTTGTGCCACATAACAATGTTTCAGTCAGTGATGGACCTCATATATGATGATGATACCATAAGATTATAATGGAACTGGAAAAGTCTTGTTGCCCAATGATGTAGCCATTGTAACATCATAGCACAAAACATTTCTCACAGTTTGTGGTGATACTGGTGTAAACAAACCTACCGTGACGCCAGTTGTATAAATGCGCAGCACATACAATTATATACAATACATAATACTTGATAATGATCATAAATGACTAGATTACTGGTTTATTATTTACTACACAATACATTTTATTGTTATTTTTGAGAGTATTCCATCTACTTATTTTTAAAAAAGTTAACTGTAAAACAGCCTCAGGGAGGTTGTTCAGGAGGTATTCCAGAAGAAGGCATTGTTATCGTAGGAGATGACAGCTCCATGGATGTACTGCCTCTGAGGACCTTCGCTTAGGATGAGATGTTGAGAGAGAAGAGAGTGATATTGATGATCCCGACCTGTGTAGGCCTAGGCTTATGTGTGTGCTTCTGTCTTAGTTTTGAAGAAAAAAATATAAAAGTAAAAATTAAATGAATAAGTAAAAATAGTAAAAAAATAAAAGAGCTTATAGAATAAAGATATAAAGAAAAAATATTTTTGTACAGCTATGCAATGTGTTTGTGTTTTAAGCTGTGTTATAAAGAAGTCATAAAGTTAAAAAAATTAAAAGGTTTATAAAGTAAAAGAAGTTACAGTAAGCTAAGGTTAATTTATTACTGGATACAGAATTTTTTTAAATTAAATTTAGAGTAGTTAAGTATATAATAATAAATATCCTAGGCCTCCACATTCACTCACAACTCACTCACTGATTCACCCAGAGCAACTTCCAGCCCTGCAAGCTCCATTCACGGTAAGTGCCCTATAGAGGTGTACCGTATTTTATCTTTTATACCACATTTTTGCTGTACTTTTATATATTTTTGTGTGTGAGACTGAGTCTTGCTCTGTTGCCCAGGCTGGAGTGCAATGGCTCTCCCACATTACAAATTATACAAAAATTAGCCAGGCATGGTGGTGCATGCCTGTAATCCCAGCTACTAGGGAGGCTGAGGCAGGAGAATCACTTGAACCAGAGAGGCGGAGGTTGCAGTGAGCCGAGATAGCTCCACTGCACTCCAGCCTGGGCAACAGCAAGACTCCGTCTCAAAAAAGAAAAAAATTTTACCTGTCCCTGTAGAGCATGATGTTTTCTGAGATTGTTGTCCTAAACAGAGCCCTGAACATTCAAGTTGCCTGAAAGGAATATGAATTTAAATAAGCTTTATTTGAGTACTACTATGAGCTAAGCACTAAAGTTGTATCTAGGCATTAAAGTAGTATACTAGGCATTAAAATATTATCACAGCTAGCTTATTATTGCCTTATTACTGCCTTTTTGCAATCTAGAGAAAGCCCTCCTTTTCTTGTAGTGGGCACAGGACTTCTCTAGGGCACATTGACTTTTAGCTCCTGATCACCGTCTTGCCTAAGTGTCTTGGGCAGTGCCCATACAATACAACCATACTTGGTTAGTGCTATCCTGAGGATAAAACAGATAAGTTAGACACTAACTTGGCTTTCAATGAATTCACAAATGAATTGTGGTGATGATAATATATAAAAAATAAGATATAAAAATATTAAGTGTATAATGAAGGTACAAAAAATATGTGCTGTGGAAATCCATCATATGAAGCTAATAACTGAAACGATTAACAAATTTCTCTAACTCTTATTCAATAAAGAATTGTAAGTCTGTGGCCTAAATTGCTACGTTTTTGAAATATCCAAGATCATCAATTGCATCGTTCCTGAACTTGCTTACCCTTAGAGAACAGTTATTTGTGAGAACTGAGAACAATTAACTAATCTTAGCACCCACTTAACATATAAAGCATCTGCTACCTGACAGAAGAAACAATTACATAATCACACCTTGGGATAGACCTTCATTCTAACAAGAAAAAAAGCTGTCTTTTTTTTCTCACCTGTTTTCTGGTGGCTGCACTCTAAAAACCTCAAGATAATACTTCTTTGTGATGCCAGCAAGGCTTTCACAGAGATGATGTACTTTATCTCAATATTTCAGAATTTCAGGTGAAGATATTTGGGCTTCATAATAGTGGAAAAAGTGGGAGCAAAGTGAATACACTGTGGAAGCAGTGTTTTGTGCAAATGCTTCGAACTGCAGAAGCAAAAATGATGCAGTATATTCAGCAAGGAGCTCTGACTGGCTGCAACATATGGGTCTATATGTGCAAAGTCACGGAAAAAGATGTGCAAGGTAGGTATGTAAACAAACAAAGTCATGGAATTGTGAAGAATATAGTTGTTTTTTGTTGTTGTTGTTGTTTTTTGTTTTTTAAATAAAAATCACCTGAGAACCAGGATAAGTCTTTAAAGGAATAGAAGAATAAAGTCAGACTTGGTGTGTGGAAGATAACTTGGGCAGTAGTGTGGAGCAAAGTAGAGTGGGACAAGACCAATAGCTGCTGGAGGTGACTGCCATAGTACAGGCAAGTGGTTCTGAACCTGGAGAGATTTGGTGCCCAGAGAACACCTGCCAAGGCCTGGAGAAGGCAGGAGGCAGTGTTTGCTATTGGTATTAAGAAGCTAAGCACGCTGCTGAGTAATTATATTATAGTGACGAAATAATTATAGTGACGAAAATGTCAGTGCTGCCTAGATTGAGAAAACCTGCTTTCAATAGGGTGGTAATGTGTGGTATCACATTAAAGGTTTTATTTGTGTTTCAGTAGTGACTAATGAGTATCTTTTCATGTGCACAATCAATAAAGAGTATGGAGCATCTTTTCAACTTTTCATTGCATCCCTGTGTTTTCTGTGGTGAAGTGTCTGTTTAAATCATTTGTGCATTTTAAAAATTGGGTTATTTTCTTATCATTGCATTTGAGAGTTCTTTATGTATTTGAAATACCAGACCTTTATCAGATATGTGTTTTGCAAATATTTTCTCCCAGTCTGGTTCTTGTATTTTCATTCTCTTAATTGTGCCATTGGAAGAGAAGAAGTTTTTATTTTTGATGAAGTCTAATTTTCTACCTTTTTCCTTTATGAACTGTACACTTTGTGTAATATCTAGAAAATCTGTGACTAATTCAAGGTTTAAAAGATCTTCTCCTAGGCTGTTTTATAGTTTTAGTGTTTACATTTAAATCTCTGATACATTTTGAATTAATGTTTCTACATGGTGCAAGGTATGGATTGAAGTTCATTTTGTATGTAGATACAAATTGTTCCAGAAAAAAATATTAAAAAGAGTACACTTTTTTCACAGAATGCCTGGGGAATTTTGTGAAAAAATCAATTGATTATATCTAAATGGGTTTATTTCTGGACCCTCCATTGTGTTGTTTATTTTATGCCAATAACACATTATCTTGATCATATGGCATTATGAGCCTTGAATTATTAACCACAATTACCTTTGCACCAACCTAAGAGATAGTGAAACTTCTCCAACCTTATTCTTCTCCTGCAAGGTTATTTGGCTCTTCTACGACCTTTGCATTTCCATATAAATTTTGGAACCAGTTTGTCAATTTTGATAAAAAGCCTGCCAAGATTTTGAATGGAATTGAATTGGTTTATACATCAGTATTAGGTGAACTGTTATCTTTAAAATATTGAATCTTCTGACTCAAAAGAATAGTATATCTCTCCATTTATTAAGATCTTTAAATTTTCTCAACAAAGTTTTGTAAATTTTAGTATACAGGTCTTGCCTCTTTTTGTTAGATTTAGCTCTTCATGGTTTTGGTGCTATTTTAACAGAGTTTTAAAGATTGCAATTGTCATTTGTTCTTTGCTTTTATAATGAAATACAAGTTATTTCTGTCTCCTGCATCCCTGATAAACTCAGATATTAATTTTAGAAACTGTTGTGGAGATTTCTTAGGATGCTGGACACAATCATTCTATCTGAAGGAAAAACAGTGTTAGTACTTTCTTTCCAATCTGAGTGTTCTTCTTTTCTTGCCTCATTGCATTGGACTGAATGGACAAATTGTTATTTGCTTTCCAAAACTAGGGAATTTTTTTTTATATATTTCTGTTACTCATGCTAGTCTGCATTCTGAAGAGATCATAATTTGTATGACATTAATCATTTTGTACTTATTGAGACTTGTTTTATAGTCCAGAATATGGACTATATTGTTAAATATTTCATGTGCACTTGACACTTTGTAAACTTAGTAACTTTTGGTAGACATATTCTATCATGGCGAAAGAAGTGTGATTATAATTGCTTATTTGTCTTTTATTCCTGACAATTCAAATCAGCTTTTTCCTCATATACTTAGAAACTGTTATCAGTATATAAACACAGGATTATTATATTATTTTGAATAACTGAACTATCATTATGAAATGACAGTTTATTTCTAATAATACTGGTACTATTCTTTTCTCTGAAATCTGCATTTTCTGATATTAGTTTAGGCACTATAACTTTATTTTGATTATAGGTAGCATGATACATCATTTTCCATGCTTGTGATCTACTTGTGTCTTTTTTTTTAAAGGGGCTTTTTATATGCCATATATAATTGAGTCTTTCTTTTTAAATCAAACTTGACAACCTCTGACTTTTAAGTGGGATGTTTAGACCATTTATAATTAATGTTATTAATGTTATGTTTGGAATAAAATCTTCCATCTGCTTCTGGTTTTCTGTATAGCATATCCGTGCTTTGCTTTATGTTTCATTTTCATTAATTAGAAATTTTCATTACTTTATTTTACTCCTTTGCTGGCTTAAGTATAACTTTCTTGTTATTATTTTAGTATTTGCTGTAGAGTTTGAGGTACATCTGCTTAACTTTTACATTTTACCTTCATTTAATATTATACCACTTCGCACAGAGTATTAAAAGCCGTTTATTCTTATTTCTAGGTCCTCGAACTCAGTGCTGTTGTTGTCATACATTTTACTTTTATGCATGTTATAAACATAACAATTCATTTTTAGTATTTTTTCTTTGGACTGTTGGTAATAATTTGAAAGATTTAAATGTAGTAAGAAAAAAAGTTTTGACTGCAGATGTAGTTACCATTTCTGTTGCTCTTCATTTCTTTGAGTAGTTCCAGATTTTCATCTGGTATAATTTTTCTTCTGCCTGAAGGGTTTTCTTGGATTTCAAGTCAGCTGGTGATAAAATCTTTCATCTTTTGTACATCTAGGAAGCCTATTTCTCTTTTATTTCCAAAGATATTTTGACGGGTTAGAGAATTCCAGTTGACAATACTGTAAAAATGTTACTTTACAATATTCTCACTTGCTTTGTTTCCATTAAGTAATTCACTGTCATCTTTATCATTGTTACTGTGTATGTAACATGTTTTTTTTCTTCCAGTTGCTTTTAACATTTTCTCTTCATTGGTCTTTTTAATTAATTCGATTATGGTGTTCCTTGGTGTAGTTTTCTTTCTGTTTCTGGTGTTTTGGGTATTTCCATCATATTTGGGAAATGTCTGGGCATTGCTTCTTCAAATATTTTGATTTGTTCTCTCTTCATTCTTCTCCTTCAGGAACTTTAATTGCACATACATTTGATTGCATTTAGTTGCCCAAGCCTCCGGCCATTTATTCAACCTTTGTTTCTTTCTGTGTTTTATTTTGGTTGGTTTCTGTTGCTATATCTTTAAGTTCAACAATTTTTCCCCTGAAATGTCTCATCCACCATTAAATGTGTTTAGTGTATTTTTCATCTCAGACATATTAATGTTTATCTCTAAAAGTTTGATTTGGGTTATTTTTATATCTAACATGTCTCTACTTATCATATTCCATAAGTCCTGTAACTTCTTGAAAATATGTAATACAATTACAATAACTGTTTTAAAATCATTGTCTATGAATTCTATCACCTGTATCATTTCTAGGTAGTCTTGTCTTGATTAATCAAATTTTCATGTCATTATGGACTCTATTTTTCAGCTTCCTTGAATATCTAGTAACTTGTTACTGAATGACAGATATTGATATTTTTACTTTCTTGGGTTCTATGTTATATTTCCATGAATTTCTTGTAATTTTTTTCTGGAATATACACAAAGTATATACATATACTAGAAATATATATATACACACACACTCACATACATATACATACATATGTGCTTATATATACCTACATAAATACTTGTGTATATATACACATACATATCATATATATATAGAGAGAGAGAGAGAAAGAGAGTGAAGTTACTTAGAAATAAAATAATTTGGTTCTTTCAGATCTTGTTTGTAGGCTTTGTTATGAAAGACCAGAGACGTGTTTATATTCTAGGTCAGTGGTTCTCAATTAAAGGTGGTTTTGTCCTCTAGGGTGCATTTGTCAGTATCTGGAGACATATTTGTCACTATTTGGTAATGGTGGGAAACAGAGTGCCTGTAGCATCTAGTGGGTAAATAACAGTGATGCTGCTAAACATCCTACAATGCACAGAACCTCTCCCTACCTCAGTGAAGAATCATACAGGCTCAAAAAGTAACAGTGCTGATATTGAGAAATTTAGTCTAGGAAAAGGATGGTACATTTGTGCACTAAGGAATTGGCATGATACAGAAAGAAGTCCCTCAATCTTTTATGAGGCCAGATAAATAACTTATCCCCTAAATGCTTGAAGATTAAAGACAAAAGTCAATGATTATAAAAAGTATTTTTCCTTGTGAAATTGATGCTTATAATTTCATTAATTTGGATCAAGAGCAGCAGAAAGATTCTAAGAGAAAATGAAGGAAGTCTATTGAAAATGAAAACAGAAAATTTGTCTCCTCCCCTAATAGGTATGATGAATGTAAGGAAAAGTTAAAAATTCCAGTCACTGTATTTATAACAGTTGATGATTTCAGACCACCATTGCGACCACAAGAATTATCTGTGAAAACAAAGTGAAAAAACTTATAAAGTGGGTTTGTCTGCTTGTTTAGTTTTTGGCTTTGAATTTATTTTATGATGCATATGTCACGTTGTGGACTCAAATATTATATGAGAAACCTGCTAATCCAGTAATGTTCTAACATGCAGGCATTATACATTTTTTAAAGTTCCTCTCTTCTTTTGTGTACATCTGTCTCCTCCACAATTAGTGAAATGATAATATTAAGAAAAATATACAGATAAGACACATGCTTACTCTGGCTACATATAAAGTTATCCTGGTAAAATATGCCGGGGAAATTTTTTCCCAAAATAAATATCGTTAATTATTGTTGGATCTTTTTAGTTCAAGTTCATTCAGATTCAAAATATTTATTATAAAGCTGAAATACAGATGCTGACTTTAGAAGAGATGAGGGTTAGAGATACCACTAACACATAAATGGAAACTTGGAGATAGCAGAGAATATTCATTCAGGGAGAGTGTACAAAGGAAGAAAGGGAATGATCTGAGGAAAAGAAACCTAAGAGATTTTCATATGACACAGGAATTGATGAACTGATCAAATTATTGCCTTTGTATAGACTATCAATAGCAAACCCTTACTTTTCTCATGTCTTAAATCAGGGGCAAAAAGAAGGATAGGACATACTTTCTAGTCCTTTAGTTTAAATATTTTCTATATCTATCTATAAATAGAAACATCTTAGGAGTGGAAACCTATTAAACTAGAAAAAGGCTACAAAATTTTGTAATGAATTATTTTACAAGAGATTACAGGAAAACTTAATATGAGATAAAGTAAGTGTTGGACAGTGATTTTAATGAACCATCTTCATTGTATAGTTTTGTCCTCTATCTACTTAGAGAAACAATAGATACTTAAGGTGGAAATGAGTATCAAGCGTCAGGTCAGCTTGTATATGTCAATTCTTCAGATAAGGGCTTTTCTAGAACTCCCTACTTGTAATATTCCCTGTGACATCCTAAAGAACTATTAAACACCATTGTAATAATTGTCATAAAGAGAGAAATAAAAGCCAGTAGCAGATTCTTCAGGAGAGCAGGCTGTCATTGAAACCCCAATCAACTGAAGAGTACTATAAGCACACCATTGGTTTCCTCCCCCTTTAGTTTTGACAGTTTGGGATCTCTTAGTTAATAAAGAGTCTCCCTTGACACCTTAGAGTGGTTTTTTTCTATGTACCAGAAAAGTAAACTTAAGTTTAAAGAGGTGGTTACATTATGAAATAAAGTAAGGTTTATTTTCCAAATGGCAAAAAGCATTAAAGATGTAGAAGCAGGAGATGTTCATGGTTACGTTACCATCTGTCTCAGCTTAGGGTTTCCTCACTGATTAAGGCTATGCGAAAGGTGTCATTCAGAATGTGAAATTGCTTTACTGAGTTTTCTGGGAAAATTGATATACTATGTGGGCCCAACAAGAATGCTCAAATATTTTAAAGTAGACTTAGTAGTGTACTTCTGTATGGAATTTTACTAGAAATAAAATATTGAGCAGAATTTGGAACACATTGTGTTCCTGTGTCATATTAATGCAGGTGAACTCCCAAATATTGGGGAGCGGGCCAGGGAGGGTTTTCAGCTTTGCTCAGGAAAGAATTCAAGAGTGAGCCAAGGGTGAAAAAAAAGCAAGTTTATTAGAGCAGCAGGGTACAGCAAAGTGGCTGCTCCATAGACAGAGCAGGGCTATCCCACAGGCCGAGTAGCCCAGAGCATCAGGGTACAGAAAAGTGGCTGCTCCACAAGCAGGGCGGTGTGCAGAGAAGTCCCAGCAGCTGCCCGTGCAGCAGTCCCTAGGAGGAGCAGCAGCAACAGCCCAGCAGCAGCAGTGTAAGCAACAGAAGCAACCCCTTAGACTGCTGGCTAACTACATTTATACTCACTCTTAATTAAATGCTAATTAAGGAGTAGGTTATTCCGAATTTTCTAGAAAAGCAGCAGAGGAGTTCCTGGAACCATATAATGTAAGTTTTGAGTCATTACCATGGCATTTGTAAACTGTCATGGTGCTGCTGGCAGTATCTTTATACTAATGAGCAGTGAGGGCAACTAGAGGTTGCGCTCCTCCCCCTCCCCAGCTGCTGGTTTCTGCTGATTTCTTTACTGCATCCTGCTTTGATCAGCAGGGTCATGATTTGGTGCTCAGAAAATAAGTCCTACTGATCTCCTACCTCAATATTTACAGAAATATCTATTTATGATAATTAACATCTTTTAGTCTTCAGAGTAGATATTTTCCTAAACAACTGAACACATTTTACGGGAAAAGTGCTTCTTCATACACCAGAAGTTAGATTCTGATATGAAGTGGTAACAGTGATGCAGAAATCATAAATTAGGTTTTTAATTGTGCTAGAAAAAAACACATTGATAAATACAGAAATATATAATTTTTGAAAAATACATTCATTCATTACAAATATTTTTTGTGTACTATTTTATCAGCACTGGCTATAAAATAGTAAACAGGCGAGCCATTAAGGAGATCAGCAACTAGTGGAAAGAGAAAAGGCAAGTTAGTAGATGATTACCATTTCACAACAGCATTCTTCTGCCTGTGCTGTGATAATGAGCCCTTTCATAAAAGGAAGTCAAAGTCCAGCACTTTTAATTTCATTTGTGTCTTGACTGGTCCTATTCTCAATTACCTATGTTTGTTCTTTTGTCTCATTAAAAGTCTGTTACAATATTCTGTAATAAATGATACTATTTTATCTTTCAAGGAAACATCTATTTGCCACACAAATTTATACATTCTTATTATTCTTTCTATAAGTTTTGGGAAAACTTGCCTGTGCACATACAGTAGCAATTGTTAAGAGTATTCTATAAAGAAGATTTCTTTAAAATATATCATCAGTCTTTTTACCTAAAGGTCCAGGAGAAAAGGTGATTGAGCCGTCGTCTGCTTTCTCCACTATCACACCAACCCTCCCGCCCAGAGCATCCCTGGAAAGAGGAGCAAAAGGATCACAGGCAGGTGCCTAGCCTAATTTGTTTCTCACTCACACATACTGGAGAATAGAGAAGGTCTTGTTTTATTTCTATTGTAGGTGTGCATACAAGTTTCACAACCTTCTCTATTCTCCAGTATATTGTGAGTAAGAAAGAAGTTAGACAACCTGCCTATGATCCATTTATTCCTTTTTCCAGAGGGATGCTCTGGGTGGGAGGATTGGGGAGATGGTGAAGAAATCAAATGACTTTGCTCCATCACCTTTTCTCCTGGACCTCTTGGTTAAAAGACTATATATATATACATATATATCCACCTTCTGTACAGAATACTCTTAGCCGAATGTTCCTGGCTAAAAATAACTCAGGGTAAATGAACCTGAAATTTATGGATTTATGAGACATGAATCTCTGTAGAATGCTTTGTAAATTATATAACTCTCTGGAATATGAACCGGAAATGTTCTATAGTTTAAATGTTTCCTGATGAGTGAAGAAAATCTCACTCATCTCACCTGGAGATCTTATCTATTATTTAAGGCCAGAGGGCATGGCTGAAAGAAAGAACACTGGGAGGTCCCAGACCTCTCTTTGTTTCACTTGTGCCTCTTGAGTATCCATGTCCTTGGAATTATAGTGACGCTTGACACTGAGTAACTCATCTGATTCTTGGGAGTCTAATTTGACAGTCTGATCTTTCATTATAGCTCAGTGAGTGATTAAGATTAAGTAGAGGCTGATATTTAGTTATTTCTATCAAACAGCATGTAACATCTAGGATATATTCAAGACAGTATTTCTTAGATGTATTTCAATTCAGTGATACATTGTGAAAGCAGATTCTACTACTTTGGAAATGGGAGTAAATTATGTATCTTCTAAATTAATGTTAACCTTTATTGGTCAAGTATTTATATATTTTGTTAATGTTAAGGAGAGATATTCAAAAGAATTAGGGCCAAGCTTTATTTAAAAAAAAAAAAAACCTCTCCATTAAAAAATTAAATTTTGAAAATTAAATTATTGTTAATTTCAAAAATTAAATTAATGCAGCACCCCAAAAATCTGAATTAAAAAAATAGTTGTGTGAATGAGCTTTGCTACAAGTGTATGGGTTCTGAATTCTGCAATTATATTAAAGTGATTATCTAGTTCAGTCTTTCCCTGAAAACATTAAACTCTTCAGTTATGTCTTTGTATAATTATCATTTTATCTCTGCTTAAATCCTTATGAGGTTAATCTATGTATTCATGAATTGGTGAACTCTAAATTCAGTAAAATAAATTACAGTTATTTTCTGATTTAAAACTAGTGACATCACTCTGAAAAGGAACGGTCTGATGGTGCAGCCTTGATGGCACTGTCATTATAAGGTCAAATTAGGAAAAAGGATTCTTAAGGATGAAGAAGAAAGAGCTGGAAACCCAGAAGAAAGAGTGGCATCATATAAGAAAGAGAAGAGGAAAATCTTAAGAAGACAATATTACTAACAGCACCAAAATCCCATAGAGAAATAAAGAAAAAGTAGTGTAAAAGAGGCCTATAGTATTGCTTTCTCTGACTTCTATGAAAAAAATTCTGTAGAGTGATCAAATTAAAAATATATATATTAAAATAACCCCAAACTCAAGCAGCTCACAGACTAGTGAGAGAGACATACTTCAACCAATAACTATAATGCCTATCATCCAATATGACTGGTATTACTATAAAACAGAGACATGAAAAAATGGTTTAGGAATGCCTATACACAAGTAATTAACTCTGCTTGGGTAGAAGAAGTAAGTGCTTTTAGAAATGCAATGACATTTGAATTAGAAAGTGAATAAAGACATGCATTTTATAGAGAGGAAATTAGTTCTGGCGTGCAGGAATATAATATTATCGTGCCATATATGAGATGGAGAGCAATTAGATAGATTAGTCAATTCTTATAGTTTCAATTAGAGATTCAGTCTTCCTGGCATCTATTGCGAGCCTACGAAACAGGTCAGAGTCACTGGCCTCATTGTCTAAGGTGTTATCTGAGCTTGTCATCTCATGACCAAGAGAATTCAGGAGCATGGACACAAAGGATGAGGTTAGAGTAAAACTTTAAGAAGTGAAAGACGAAACTTTCTGCAGTGGAGAGTGGAGACTGAGTGGTGTGCCATTTTTACAGTTGCATCCAAAAGCTTTTATGAGAAACTCCTGTCATCTCTGGAGCTGTTTGATTATATTTTGAGGTATATTCCTTTTAAAATAAAGGAAAAATAGAGGGGTATAAAAAAGTGTTAACATGTAGTTATTAATTATGGTGCAATTTCTAATGTAAAAAATGAAAGGAAATGTTAATTGTGGTAAAAATTAGACTAAACATTATATAATTATGATCTATTTAACTATGGAAAGTTTTCAATAGCATCTAAAAGACCTATGATGAAAATCCACAAAGCAAATAAATATCAATGTATATTATGAAAATAATTATCTCTAATGTGTATAAGGACAAAGAAAAGTATATTAATGGTTATGTTAGGGTAACAGAGTCTGATAATTCCTTGATGTATTTGATATGTCAACTTGGCTAGGCCACAGTCCCAAATTATTCAAAAACAAATGTAGGTATTTCTGTAAAGGTATTTTGTAGATGTTAATAAAATCTTTAATAAATCAACTTTAAGTAAAAGATTATTCATGATCTGAGTGGGCTTGATTCAATCTGTTGAAAAGTCTTGAAAATAAAGCTCAATCTTCTTAGTGAGTAAGAAATTCATTCATGGATTTCAGGCTTACCTAGATAGCCCAAAGAATCATGTAAGCCAGTTCCTTGTAATAAATTTCATAATAGCAATCTCTTTATGGATCTGCTTCTCCAGTTGAACTCGACAAACACAGATTTTGATAACTGCAAGTAGGGTACTGCTGTAACAAATACCTAAAAATATGGAAATGACTTTGGAATTGGGTAATGGGTAGAAGCTGGAAAAATTTTGAGACGTATGATTGGAAAAGCCTAGATTTCCTTTAATAGACCGTTAGTAGAAATATGGATGTTAACAACTTTGCTAGTGAGAATTTAGAATAAAGGGAAGGGCATGGTAAAGAAAACATGTATTTTCTTAGACTGCCTAAATTGTCATAAAGGGGTTGCTTATAGAATATTTATATTAAATGTGATGCCAGAGAAATGATATCATCTTAGAGAATACATAATTATGAACAGATTATTTAGAGAAATATAAATCTTAAAAGTACTGCCAGTGAGGGCTCAAAAATAAGGAACATGCTATTGAAAATTGAATGAAAAGATATCCTTGCTATATAGTGTCAGAAAGCTTAGCTGAATTGTGTCCTTCAGTTGTGTGAAAAGCAGAAGTTGTAAATGATAGACTTAAGTAACAGGACATTTCCAAGCAGTGTTCAGGAGCAGCTGGTTTCTTCTTGTGGCTTATAGCAAAAAGCAAGAGGAAAGAGATAGTTTAACTTTAAACTGTTAAACAAAGTAGAACTAGGACTTGATGATTTTGGAAGCTTCAGTCTCTCCAGATTACAAAAGATTCTATAATTAGGAGATTTGTTGTCCAAAAAGCATACTTTCAAGAGGCAACCAAAGGTATGGCTAAACAATTTTTGTCTAGTGACTCAGAATGATCAAAAGACACACTTATACATGGAGTTCTTTGAAGAGATTAGGCATAGGAGACCCACAATGTTCTTGACAGTGTTATACCGGCAGAAATACTGCCAGCTTGGATCTTGGATCAAAAAAGACAAAGAGAGTACTGGCTACAACATCCTTAAACAGATTGATAAAACAAATAATCTGCAAACATGTGCTCTCTTTCACGAGAAAGAATAACTCCTAGGGCATAGTCGGGTGCACAGAAGGTAAAGTCCCAATCTCAGAGGATTATTTCCAGGACTGGAAACCAAATGAAGCTTATCCAGATGATATCACAATGACTTGGATTAGCAATGCCTTTCTTTCTTTTTCTTTTTTTTTCTTTTCTTCCCATTTTAAATGAAAGTGTATGTATACTATTATCATTAGCCTGTCTATCATTTCATTTTGGGTGAACATAACTAATGTCTTGAATTTCAGTGGATCACAGCTAGAGATGAATTGTGACTCTGGATGGATTATATCAAAAGCCTTACCCACACCTGATTTAGATAAGGAGATTTGGGACTTTGGAGTTGATGATATTTTGATGAGCTATTAAACTTTGTTTTGATCCTATAATTAATTAAGACTTTTGGAATGTTAAAATGGGATGAATGTACCTGGAATGTTAGACAGATGTGAATATTTGAAGCCAAAAAGTAGACTGTTATAGGCAGAATAATGCCATTACCCAAAAAATGTTCATGTCTTAATCTCCAGAAACTGTGAATAGATTGTTACATAGCAAGAAAGAATTAAAGTGACAGACAAAATTAAGGTTGCTAATCAGCTAACCTTACAAATAATGAGACTGTCCTAGATTGTCTAAAATAATCTAGTAATGCAATTACAAGTATAATTTATATGCTAAAAAGGGAGATAGAAAAGTTAGTGTTAGAGTAATGCAATGTGAGAAAGACCTAACTGGTTAATGCTGGCTTTGAAGATAGAAGGGGATCACTAGTCAAGGAATATGGATAGCCTCTATAAAATGCAAAGGGCAAGAAAGCTCATCTTTTTAGTCTCCAGAAAGCAATGCAGTCCTGCCAACACTTTGGTTTTGATCCAGTGAAATCCATTTTAGATTTATGATACGCAGAACCATAAGATAACTAATTTGTGTTGTTTTAAGCCACTTAGTTCATCGAAATTTGTTACAGTAACAACAGGAATATAATACAGGTTTGAGGGTACAATTTTTCTTATTATTTTTCTTTTCCAAGCTCTTTGCAGTATTATCATTGCAATTGTACTATCTTTTTTTCAGATTCAGAAAAGGTTAAAAAATTTCCCAATGTTTCACAGCTAGTAGATGAAACTCAGACCTATGACTCCTATCTGACCTGACTAAATTGTGTATGCTTCCCACTCTACTACATTGACCTAAATATGACAGAACAGTAAAAAATTAAAAGAAGTTTAACCTGGATGCCATTTTATAGATTTATACATTCAACCAACAATAACTGTGCTTTATCACAGTTGGCTTTATGGGAAACACTGAAAATGAAAGATAAGAGCGTGCCTGCTCTAGAGAAGCTAAAAATTAAAATATATATAAAACTAGAAAGTTTAAAGTTACTATTGTTGTGATGTGGAAGTTATATTTTTATTATGACAACAAAGAATGACTTGCAGCCCATTCCAAATCCATTTTGCATAAGTAATAATTTCATTATGCTACTCTCAAGCCAATACATCCCTAGTAATTTTAGATAACACATTAACGTGAAAGTCTTCTGTCTGATACGTAAACTCCCATAGAATATGATCCCAATCAACACATCAGAACTCTTTTCTTTTGAATCCCTAACGTGAATCCTTACCTAATACACTATATCTTTGGCTGTCTCTTGAAAGTATCTTTTCTGACAGCAAATCTCCTAATTGTAGCATCTTTTGTAACCTGGAGAGACTGAAATTCCTAAAATCACCAAGTCCTACTTCCACTTTGCTTAAGAGTTAACAATTAAGCTTTATACTTAAGTGATATAGACTGGTTGAATAAATTTTTTAAAAGCACCCAACTATATGCTGCATACAAGAAACTCATCTCATTATAAAGGCATCTATAACAATTCTCTTTCCTCAGCCACCCAAGCAGCTGGGACTACTGGTGTGCGTGAGTACATCTGGCTTATTTTTTAATTTTTTTGTAGAATCTGAGTCTTGCTATGTTGCCCAGGCTGGTCTCAAACTCATGAGCTCGTGATCCACTTCTACTTCTAACTGGGATAAGATATCTCATTGTGATTTGATTTGCATTTTCCTGATGATTAGTGATGTTGACCATTTTTCGTATACTGGTTGGCCATTTATATGTTCTTTTCAAACTATCCAAAACAATTGAAAAGGAAGAAATTCTCTCTAACTTATTCTACAATGCCATTGTTACCCTTACACCAAAAGAGACAAGAATGTAACGACAACAACAACAAAAAAACTACAGGCCAATATTTCTGATGAAATTTGATGCGAAAACCATCAACAAAATAGCAGCAAACTGAATCCAATAGTGAATCAAAAAGATAACATACCATGATCAGGTAAGATTTATCCCAGGGATGCCAGGGTGGTTCAACACAGGCAAATCAATTAAATCAATCTCATATATATATATGTTTTATATATATATATGTTATATATATATAACAGAGTGATATAAATATATAAAATATATATATATATATCATTAACAGAATGAAAAGTAAAGAGTATGATCATCTCAATAGATACTGACAAGGCTTTGATAAAATTTAACATCTCTTCAGGATAAAAATGCTCAACATAAAAAGGGCCCCTTTATTATGTCCTTCCATGCCTAGTTGGTTAAGCATTTTTATCCTGGAGGGATAAAAATTTTCAATATCTGTTATGTCTCAAATGGACGTAATAATGTTTATATATGGCCTCAATAGAACAAAGACCATATATGACAAACCCAAACCTTAAATCATACTGAATGGAGAAAAACTGAAGGCCTTTCCTGTAAGAACTGGAACAGGACAAGAATGCCCACTTTTACTGCTTCTATTCAACATAGTTCTGGAAGTCCTAGCCAGAGGAGTTAGCCAAAAGAAAGACAAAAAGCCATCCAAATTGGAAACAAAAAAGTCAAACTGTCCCTCTCTATTAGTCTGTTTTCATGCAGCTGATAAAAAGATACCTGAGATACCTGAGACTGTGTAATTTATAAAGAAAAGAAGATGAATGGACTCACAGTTCCATGTGGCTCAGGAGGCCTCACAATCATGGCAGAAGGTGAAAGGCATGTCTTACATGCCAGCAGACAAGAAAGAATGAGAGCCAAGTGAAAGGGGAATCTCCTTATAAAATCATCAGATCTTGTGAGATTTATTCACTATCACAAGAACAGTATAGGGAAAACTGCCCCCATGATTCAATTATCTCCCACCATCTCCCTTCCACAACCTGTGGGAATTATGGGAACTAAAATTCAAGATGAGATTTGGGTGGGGCAGAGCAAAACCATATCATTCCACTTCTGGCTCCTCCCAAATCTTGTCCTCACATTTCAAACCCCATTATGCCCTCCCGACAGTCCCGAAGTCTTAACTCACTTCCTCATTAACCCAAAAGTCCACAGTCCAAAGTCTCATCTAAGAAAAGGCAAGTCCCTTTTGCCCATGAGCCTGTAAAATAAAAAGCAAGTGAATTACTTCCTAGATACAATGGTGTACAAGCATTGGATAAATACACCCATTACAAATGTGAGAAATTGGCCAAAACAGAGGGGCTACAGGCCCCATGCAAGTCCAAAATCCAGTGGAGCAATCAAATATTAAAGCTCCAAAATGACCTCCTTTCACTGATGACATCCAGGTCACACTGATGCAAGAAATGGGTTCCCATGATCTTGGGCAGCTCC
This sequence comes from Theropithecus gelada, assembly GCF_003255815.1. Taxonomy (NCBI): domain Eukaryota; kingdom Metazoa; phylum Chordata; class Mammalia; order Primates; family Cercopithecidae; genus Theropithecus; species Theropithecus gelada. Next base: position 77,420,117 of record NC_037676.1, read on the forward strand.
ACCCCTATGGCTTTGCAGGATGCAGCCCCTTCCTGGCTGTTTCACAGTTGGCATTGAGTGTCTGGCTTTTCCAGGTTCATGGTGTAAACTGTCAGTGGATCTACCTTTCTAAGGTCTGGAGGATGGTGGCCCTCTTCTTACAGCTCCACTGCGCAGTGCCCCAGTGGGGACTCTGTGTGGGGGCTTCCACAACACATTTCCCTTCTGCACTGCTCTAGCAGACCTTCTCTATGAGGGCTCCACCACTGCAGCAAACTTCTGCCTGGACACCCAGGCATTTCCATACCTCCTCTGAAATACAGGCAGAGGTTCCTAAACCTCAGTTCTTAACGTCTGTGCACCCACAGGTTCAACACTATGTTGAAGCTGCCAAGACTTGGGACTTGCACCTTCTGTAGCCATGGCCTGAGCTGTGTACCTTGGCCCAATTTAACCACAGCTTGAGTGGCTAGGATGCAGAGCACCAAGTCCCTAGGCTGGACAAAGTACAGGGACGCTGGGCCTGAGCCACAAAACCATTTTTTCCTCCTAGGTATCTAGGCCTGTGATGGGAGGGATTGCTGCAAAGGTCTCTGACATGCCCTGGTGACATTTTCCTCATTGTCTTGCTGACTAACATTTGGTTCCTCATTACTTATGCAAATTTCTACAGTCCACTTGAATTTCTCCTCAGAAAACAGGTTTTTCTTTTCTATCACATCATCAGGCTGCAAATTTTCCAAACTTTTATGCTGTTTCCCTTTTAAAACTGAATGCTTTTAACAGCATCCAAAGTCACCTCTTGAATGCTTTGCTGCTTAGAAATTCCTTCCGCCAGATACCCTAAATCATCTCCCTCAAGTTCAATGTACAATTTACTGTATTCATCTGTTTTCATGCTGCTGATAAACACATACGTGAGACTCGGTAATTTATAAAGAAATGAGGTTTAATAGACTCACAGTTCCACATAGCTGGGGAGGCCTCATAATCACGGTGGAAGGCAAAGGCACATCTTACATGGTGGCAGGCAAGAGAGAAGGAGAGCCAAGCAAAAGGGGAAATCCCTTATAAAACCATCAGATCTTGTGAGACTTATTCACAATAATGAGAATAGTATGGGGAAACTACCACATGATTCAATTATCTCCCATTGGGTTCCTCCTTCAACATGAAGGAATTATCAGAGCTAAAATTCAAATTGAGATTTGGTTGGTTACACAGCCAACCCGTATCACCCTCTTTGATGATGGTGTAATCTTGTAATTAAAAAACCTAAAGACTCCAACTCTGAGAGCTGATAAATAAATGTATTAAAGTTGCATGGTACAAAATTGATGTATGAAAAATCGAAAGGATTCCCATACAACAATAATGAATTAACTGAGAAAAAAATCAGGAAGGTAATCCCATTTACCTAAAATACCTAAATCCCATTTACCTAAAAACCTAAAATACCTAGGAATTACTAGGAAGTACCTAGGAATCTAGGAAGTGAAAGATCTCTACCAGGAAAACTAGAAAATATTTATGAAAGAAATTAAAGGGGACACAAAGAAATGGAAAAAAATTCTATGTTTATAGATTAGAATAATTAATATTGTTAAAATGCTAAAGCAATCTAAAGATTCATTGCAATCCCTATCAAAATACCAATGCCATTTTTCACAAAAATAGAATAAACAATTCTAAAACTTTTATGAAACCAAAAAAGAGCCCAAATAGCCAAAGTAATCCTAAGCAAAAAAATAAACCTGGAGGCATCACACTACCTGACTTTATATTACAAGGCTTTAGTAACCAAAATAGCATAATACTTGTATAAAAACAGGCACATAGACCAATGAAACAGAATAGAGAACTCAGAAATAAATCTATGTATTCATAATCAACTGATTTTTGACAAAGGTGCCATTAACATACATTGAGAAAAGGACACCCTTTTCAATAAATGGTAATAGGAAAATTTGATATTCATACGCAGGAGACTAAAACGGCTCATACCTCTCACCACATGTAAGAAAAATCAATACAAAATGGATTAAAAATGTAAACATACAACCTGAAGCTATGAAACTGCTAAAGAAAAACAGGGGAAACACTTCAGGATACTGTTCTAGGCAAGGATTTTACAGCTAAGACCTATAAAGTATAGCCAACAAGAACAAAAATAGGCAAATGGTACTATATTAAACTAAAAGACTTCTGCACAGCAAAGGAAACGATCAACAGAGTGAGGAGACAACCTGCTGAATGGGAGAAAATATTTGCAAAGTATTCATCTGACAGTGGACTAATAACCAGAATACACAAGGAACTCGAGTGACTCAACAGGAAAAAAACCACAAATAATCCCATTAAAAACTGGGTAAAGAATATGAATAGACACTTCTCAAAAGAAGGCATACAAATGGCCAAAAAGTATGTGGAAAATGGTCAACATCGCTAATCATCAGAAGAATGTAAATCAAATCACAATAAGATTTTTTTTAATCCCAGTTAGAATGGCTATTGTTAAAAACAATCAAAGAGAGATGCTGGTGAAAATGAAGAGAAAAGAGAACTCTTACATGCTGTTGGTGGGAATATAAATTAGTACAGTCACTATGAAAAACAGTATGAATATTTCTCAAAAAAAACCCCATAACTACTGTATGATCCAGCAATCCCACTACTACATATTTATCCTAAAGAAAGGAACTCAGTATATCGAAGGGATATCTACATCCTTATGTTTATTGTAGCACTGATGACAATTTCAGAAGTATGGAATCAACCTAAACTTTCATCAATGGATGAATAAATTAAATGTGATATATACATATAATGGAATACTATAGTATTTGGCCATAAAAAAAGGTTGAAGTCATGTCATTTGCAGAAACATGAGTGGAACTAGAAGTCATATGTTAACTGGAATAAGCCAGGCACAGAAAGTCAAATATCGCATGTTCTCACTCATATGGGGGAGTTAAAAAAGTTTATCTCATGGAGGTAGAGAGTGGAATGATAGATACTAGAAGTTGGGAAGGGTGGGAAGGGTGTATGGGTGGCAAGTGAGGTATGAAGAGAGACTGGTTAGTGCATACAAATATCTAGTTAGATAGAAGGAATAAGTTTTAATGTTTGATAATAGAGTGACCATGTTTAACAACAATATGTTTTATATTTCAAAATAGCCAGCACAGAGGACTGAAAACATTCCCAGCACATAGAAATGATACATACTTGAGACGATGTATATCCTAAATACCCTGACTTAATTATTACACTATCTATGCACGTAACAAAATATCACAGGAACCCCATAAATATTATGTGTCAGTAAATAATTGATCTGGTAGCTTTATAGAAGGGGATTCAAAAAGAGAAACAGAGTAAGAGATGCCAATTAAGATGGTGGTATAGTAATTACCATGCAAAAAGGGAACTAAATTGAATTCCTAGGGGTTTGAGAAAGAAAGAACATGGAGCCAACATGCCCACTGCTTGAAAGAAGAGGTGAATCTGAGGGTTCATCAATAGAAGATCCCAAGTGAGTTCCCCGACAACTAACAAAAAGATAAAATCATTTCCTTGAGTGTCTTATTGTGACACGCAAGTGTATCACCTGGCCCTGAATTCCTAGAGAATATGATTTGACTGATACTATCACCCCATTGTATGTCGAGTAAAGTGATGCCTATGGAATTGCATTATAAACCTTTGCAAAGTAACTAATGTTAGTTCAGTATAAATGTTTGAATTTTGTAACAAAATACATCCACACTCTTAAAATGTGACAGCAAATATAGTGGGATTCAAAAATAAAGTATGATTCTTATCTTTAATAAACTTAAAACCTAATTTTATTTATTATTCACTGACTCAGTCAAATGCATTCCCACATTTTAAATTTTGGTATTCTGTGCAACTAAAAAAATAAAAACCAAAATTTTGGTCTTGGCATATAATACCTAAATATTGAAAATGGGTTTTAAAAATGACTTTTAAGTGAATGCACCGATTTTAAATTGTTTTTATGTATATTTAATTGATGTAAAGAATTAATGATGTATTAACATGTAATTTTACATATTTCTATTATAATGATTGAAATATAAATGGAGCTTCATTTTCTTACTTCTTAGACTGAACCATAACTACTTTGGTCTATAGGCAAAAGTCCTTGGTCTTAAAGAAAAATGTGGCAGATGTGGTGTGCCCTCTAGTGGCCACATGGTATATCTTTATATCTTTCCATAAATTTTAGCAGTTTTGTCCAGGACGCGTTTTATGTCGGGCATATTAATTAAACTACCATTACTTTTTAAATACTTTATTACTTTTTACTTTATCTGAACCACAGTAGCTCAAAAGTACATTTCAACCTCCTAGTATACAGAAAAACATAACCTGTATGTTTTTTAGAGAATATTTAATTTCAAACCACAGACAATTTTGTAAAACTAGTATGTAAGGGTCTTATCCAAAAAACTCAAAAAAGAATACATGCAGGTTGAATTATGCCCCAAACATTTATGTAGTCTCATATTACTGTGCTAATATAGCACAGTAATATAGCACATATACTGTGCTAATATAGACCTAAAAGAGGACAGAGAATGTCTGGCTTACTAAGGGCTCTATTAGTCAAGGCTTTACAGAAAAACAGAACCAGTAGAATACATATATAAATATAAATATATTGATGACATATAAAGAGAGAGAGAGATTTATTTTAAGAAATTGGCTCACACAATTGTGGGGACTCATGAATCTGAAATCTACAGGGCAGGCCAGATGGCCAGGAACTTAGGCGAGATTTCTATGACACAAACTTAAGTCAGAACTCCTTCTTTGGAAAACCTCATTCTTTGCTCCTAAGGTCTTCGATTGAATAAGACCCATTCCATCATGAAAGATAATCTGCTTTACCTAAAGTCTACTGATAGTAGAGTACTAATTGCTTCCCCACATATCTTCACAGCAACATCTAGATTACTGTTTTGCCAAACAACTGGGCACCATAGCCTAGTCAAGTTGACACAAAATAAATTATTGCAATTGCCAATAAAAGTTTTTAAGTGTTTTAAATATGCTAATTCATTCTTTTTTGTCCTCACCACAACTCAGTGAGGCAGGTGTTCTTACTGACCCATTCAAAGGAAACTGAGGGACATACTTTTAAAATGACTTGATCAAGTAACATGTGTCATAGCTAGCATGTTGAGGAGTTGAAACCGAACCAGACTTGTCTCAACTGCTAACTACTGCTATCTCAATAAATTGATAATTCATTTTTAATAAAATATTTCAGACATATACAAAAAGATAATAGAGTATAATGAGCAGCCTTTTTTGTCAAATGTTACCATTTGATGTCATTTGCACATTCTTTTTCTGAATTTTTCAAAATAAAAAAATCATATGAGATACATTTGAGGTCACATATGTAGTTCTCCTTAATTGTATAACTCACTCGCCACCTTCCAGAAGTAGTCAATATTTCAAATTTGGCATTTATCAATTTCATAAAATTTTTAAAAAGTTTCTGACACAGATTTATATCAATAAAAATATTATATTATAAAAACAAGTTTCCCCAGAGAGACAGTCTTAGCCACTCACCTTGAGAAAGCAGTTTATGAACTAAGTCAGAAGAAGTTCAACTAAGATATATGGTTTGTTGAAGAGCAGATGGTGGGAAAGAAAGAGGCTAGCTTAAGAGAAGACCCACGGACCCTCTGAAGGAAGGAGATAGCTCCTATAGAACCCAGGAGACACCCCAAATACTGTGAGTGCCCAAACTGTCAAAATGGGAAAGGGGGACTGTCCACCCCTGAACACACACCCCTATTGGGGAAACTAAAGTTCTAGATTATGGGAGAAGATTCTGACCTTACCTGGAGCTGAGTCAATTTGGAGAGCCAAACGAAAAACAAAGGTAGAGGAAGCAGTGGGAAAGGCTCTGTGAGCTCGCTGGATCCCCAAGCAGGCCATTCCTGCCTGGCCTCACAGGGATCCTTCAGGAGGGGTGGCCAGAGGCACTGGGAAAAAGGCCACAGGGAGAAGGAAATCTCCAGCGGAAGTTTGTAACAATTTGAACTGATCAAGAAGCCTCCTGGCCAGAACTCGGGGGAGGGTGTGAATCCGGTGTGCAGACTGGGGGAAGAAGGAAAGCTATATTTGCTTTCACAGCTGGGAGGTGGGTAGCCTGGGGTAAGTTCTCAGCCATGCATGCCCATTGGCAGGAAACAGACTCAGTGCTGTTGGAAGGAGGCACAGTGGGAGTGAGTCCGACCCTTTGGACTGTGTGGGAGCAGGGTGAGGCCTGTGACTGCCGGCTTTTCCACACTTCCCTGACAACCTGCATGAGACAGTAGAGACAGCCACAATCCTCCTAGGATCATAATTCCATTGATCTGGGAACCTCATCCTCATTCCACACAGCAGCTGCAGCAAGACCCACCCAAGGAGAGTCGGAGTTCAGATATGCATAGCCCTGCCCCCACCCAGTGGTCCTTCACTACCCACCCTGGCAACTGAAGACAAAGGCATATACTCTTGGGAGTTCTAGGACCCCACCTACAGCCTGTTCCTCTCCATACTACCACAGCTGATGTTCTCTGGAAAGCACCAGCTGCTGGCAGGAGGCCAACCAGCACAAAAATACTGCATTAAACCACCAAGGTTAAGACTCTCACAGAGTCCATTTCACCCCCCTGCCACCTCCACTGGAACAGGTGCTGGTATCCATGGCTGAGAGAATCAGAGATGGTTGCCATCACAAGACTCTGTGCAGACAACCACCAGTAGCAGCCCAGAGCCTGGTAGACTTGTTGGGTGGCTAGATCCAGAAGAGAGAGAATAATCACTACAGCTCAGTTCTTAAGAAGCCACATCTATAGAAAAAGTGTGGGAGGACCACATCAAGGAAACACCCCATAGGACAAAAGAAATCTGAACAACAGTCTTCAGCCCTAGACCTTCTCTCTGACAGAGCCTACCCAAATGAGAAGGAAGCAGAAAACCAACTCTGATAGCATGACAAAACAAGGCTCTTTAACACCTCCCAAAAATCACACCAGCTCACCAGCAATGGATCCAAACCAATACAAAATCTCCGATTTTCCTGAAAAAGAATTCAGAAAGTTAGTTATTAAGCTAATCAGAGAGGCACCAGAGAAAGGTGAATCATAAAGTAAGGAAATCAAGAAAATGATACAAAAAGTAAGGGAGAAATATTCAATGAAGTAGTTAGCACAAACAAAAAACAATCAAAACTTCAGAAAACAATGAAAACACTTAAAGAAATGCAAAATGTTCTGGTAAGTCTCAGCAATAGATCTGAACAAGTAGAAGAAAGAAATTCAGAGCTCAAAGACAAGGTCTTTGAATTAACCAAATCCAATAAAGACAAAGAAAAAAGTATAAGAAAATACCAAAAAAAAGCATCCAAGAAGTCTGGGATTATGTTAAACAACCAAACCTAAGAATAATAGGCATTCCTGAGGATGAAGAAAAATCTAAACGTTTGGAAAACATATTTAGGGGAGTAATCAAGGAAAACTACCCTGGCCTTGCTAAAGACTTAGACTTCCAAATAAAAGAAGCACAAAGAACTCCTGGGAAATTCATAACAAAAAGATCATCACCTAGGCACATTGTCATCAGGTTATCTAAAGTTAAGAAGAAGGAAAAAATCTTAAGAGCTGTGAGGCAAGAGGACCAGGTAACCTATAAAGGGAAACCTATCAGATTAACAGAGATTTCTCAGCAGAGACCCTACAAGCTAGAAGAGATTATGGCCCTATCTTCAGCCTCCTCAAACAAAACAATTATCAGCCAGGAATTTTGTATCCTGTGAAACTAGGCTTCATATATGAAGAGATGATACAGTCTTTTCCAGATAAACAAACGCTGAGACAATTCGCCATTACCAAGCCACCACTAAAAGAACTGCTAAAAGGAGGTCTTGAAACAAATCCTGAAACACATCAAAACAGAATCTCTTTAAAGCATAGATCTCACAGAACCTATAAAAAAATTTGATTTAAAAAATAAAACCAAAAGACAAAAAATCAAGTTGCACAGGCAACATGGAAGGTTACCTCACATCTCAATACTAGCATTGAATGTAAATGGCCTAAATTCTCCACTTCTAAAATACAGAACTGCAAAATGGGTAGGAATTCACCTACCAACTATCTGCTGCCTTCGATTCACTTAACACATAAGGACTCACACAAATTTAGGGTAAAGGGGTGGAAAAACAGATTTCATGCAAATAGACACCAAAAATAGGCAGGGGTAGCTATTCTTACATGAAACAAAACAAAGTTTAAAGCAACAGCAGTTAAAATAGACAAAGAGGGACATTATATAATGGTAAAGGCCTTGTCTAACAGGAAAATATCACAATCCTAAACATATATGCACCTAACACTGTAGCTCCCAAATTTATGAAACAATTATTAATAAACCTAAGAAATGAGATAGACAGCATCAAAATAATAGCAGGGGACTTCAATTACTCCACTGGCATCACTAGACAACTCATCAAGACAGAAAGTCAACAAAGAAACAATAGATTTAAATTATACCTTGAAACAAATGGACCGAAGAGATATATACAGAACATTCCATCAAATAACTGCACAATATACATTATATTCAAAAGTACATGAAACTTTCTCCAAGATAGACCATATGATAGGCCACAAAACAAGCCTCAGTGAATTTAAGAAAATTGAAATTACATCAAACACTCTCTCTGAACACAGTGGAGTCAAACTGGAAATCAGTTCCAAAAGGAATCTTCAAAGCCATGCAAATACATGGAAATTAAATAAACTACTCCTGAATAATCACTGGGTCAAGGAACTAGGGAAACAAAAACAAACCAAACCCAAATTCTGCAGGAGAAAAATAATAACCAAGATCAGAGTAGAACTAAATGAAATTAAAACAAAATGATAAAAACAATACAAAAAGTAAGTGAAACAAAAACTGGCTCTTTGAAAAGATAAATAAAATCGATAGACCATTAGCAAGATTAACCAAGAAAAGAGAGAAAATCCAAATAAGCTCAATAAGAAATGAAATGAGAGATATTACCACTGACACTACAGAAATACAAAAGACTATTCAAGGCTACTATGCACACCATTACGTAGATAAACCAGAAAGCCTAAAAGAGATTAATAAATTCCTGGAAAGATACAACCCTCCTAGCTTAAATCAAGAAGAATTAGATGCCCAGAACAGACCAATAACAAGCAGCGAGATTGAAATGGTAACAAAAAATTACCAACAACAACAAAAAAATCGAGGACCATACAGATTCACAACAGAATTCTACCAGACATTCAAAGAAGAATTGGTACCAATCCTATTGACAATATTCCACAAGATAAAGAAAGAGGGAGCCCTCCCTAAATCATGAAGCTAGTATCACCCTAATACCAAAACCAGGAAAGGATAAAACCAAAAAAGAAAACTACAGACCAATATCCCTGATGAACATAGATGCTAAAATCCTTAACAAAATACTAGCTAACCAAATCCAACAACATATCAAAAAGCTAATCCACCATGATCAAGTGGGTTTCATACCAGGGATGCAGGGTTGGTTTAACATATGCAAGTCAATAAATGTGATACACCACATAAGCAGAATTAAAAACAAAAATCACATGATCATTTCAATAGATGCACAAAATACATTTGACAAAATTCAGCATCCCTTTATGGTTTAAACTGTCAGCAAAATCAGCATACAAAGGACATACCTCAACGTAATAAAAGCCATCTATGATAGACCCACAGCCAACATAATACTGAATGGGGAAAGGTTGAAAGCATTCCCTCTGAGAACTGGAACAAGACAAGGATGCCCACTTTCACCAACATAGTACTGAAAGTCCTAGCCAGAGCAATGAAACAAGAGAAAGAAATAAAGGGCATCCAAATTGGTAAAGAGGGAGTCAAACTATCGCTGTCTACTGATATGATTGTCTACCTTGAAAACCCTAAAGACTTTTCCAAAAAGCTCCTAAAACTGATAAAAGAATTCAGCAAAGTTTCTGGATACAAAATTAATGTACACAAATGAGTAGGTTTTCTATACACCAACAGCAACCAAACGGAGAATCAAATCAAGAACTCAACCCCTTTTACAATAGCTGGTATGATGGTTAATACTGAGTGTCAACTTGACTGAGTTGAAGGATACAATGTATTGACCCTAGGTATGTCTATGATGGTGTTGCCAAAGGAGATTAACATTTGAGTCAGTGGGCTGGGAAAGGCAGACCCACCCTTAATCTGGGTGGGCACAATCCAATCAGCTGCCAGCATGACTGGAATATAAGCAGGAAGAAAAATGTGAATAGAGAGCCTGGCCTAGCCTCCCAGCCTACATTTTTCCCCCATGCTGGATGTTTTCTACCCTCAAACAGACTCCAAGTTCTTCAGTTTTGGGACTTGAACTGGTTCTCCTTACTCCTCAGCTTGCAGACAGCCTATTGTGGGACCTTGTGATCCTGTGAGTTAATACTTATTAAACTCCCATATATATATATTATATATCTGTCCCATTAGTGTGTCCCTCTAGAGAACCCTGATTAATACAGCTGCAAAAATAAACAAATAAACAAACAGGCCTGGCATGGTGGCTCAAGCTTGTAATCCCAGCACTTTGGGAAGCTGAGGTGGGTGGATTGCCTGAACTCAGGAGTTGGCCACCAGCCTGGGCAACATGTTGAAACCCTGTCTCTACTAAAATACAAAAAATTAACTGGGCATGGTGGCATGTGTCTATAGTCCCAGCTACTTGGAAGGCTGAGGCAGGAGAATTGCTTGAACCTGGGAAGTGGAGGTTGCAGTGAGCCAATATCACGCCACTGCACTCCAGCCTGGGCAACAGAGTGAGACACCATCTCTAAATAAATAAATAAAATATTTAGGAATATACCTAACCAAGAAAGTGAAAGACCTCTGAATGGAAAACTACAAAACACTGCTGAAAGAAATCATAGATGACACAAACAAATGGAAACACATCCCATGTTCATGGATGGGTAGAATCAACATTGTAAAAATGACCATAATGCCAACAGGAATTTAAAAATTCAATGCAACTCCCATCAAAATACCACCATCATTCTTCACAAAACTAGAAAACCAATTCTAAATTTCACATGGAGCCAAAGAAAGAGCCCACATAGCCAAAGCAAGACTAAGCAAAATGAACAAATCTGGAGGCATCACGTTACCTGATTTTAAACTGTACTGTAAGGCCATAGTCACCAAAACAGCATGGTAATGGTGTACAAATAGGCACATAGACCAATGAAAAAGAATAGAGAACCCAGAAATAAACTGAAATACTTACAGCCTACTGATCTTCAACAAAGCAAACAAAAACATCAAGTGGGGAAAGGACACTCTTTTCAACAACTGGTGCTGGGATAATTGGCTAGCTACATGTAGGGAATAAAATCGGATCTTCATCTCTCACCTTATACAAAAATCAACTCAGGGTGGATTAAGAACTTAAATCTAAGGCCTGAAATTATAAAAATTCTGGAAGATAACATTGAAAAACCTTTCTAGGCAAGGATTTCATGACCAAGAACCAAAAAGCAAATGCAATAAAAACAAAGATATATAGCTGGGACTTAATTAAAGTAAAGAGCTTTTGCATGGCAAAAGGAGCAGTCAGGAGAGTAAACAGATAGCCCACAGTGTGGGAGAAATTCTTCACAATCTGTAAGTCAAACAAAGGACTAATATCCAGAAGCTATAATGAACTCAAACAGATCAGCAAGAAAAAAACAAACAGTCCCATCAAAAAGTGAGCTAAGGACATGAGTAGACAATTTTCAAAAGAAGATACACAAATGACCAACAAACATATGAAAAAATGCTCAACATCACTAATGATCAGGGAAATGCAAATCAAAACAACAATGCAATACCACCTTACTGCTGCAAGAATGGCCATAATCAAAAAATCAGAAAAGAGTAGATGCTGGCATGGATGCAGTGATCAGGGAACACTTCTACGCTGTGTTCCCGTTAGTGGGAATGTAAACTTGTACAACCACTATGTAAAACTGTGTGGAGAGTCTTTAAAGAACTAAAAATGAAACTACCATTTGATCCAGCAATTCCACTACTGGGTATTCACCCAGAGGAAAATAAGTCATTTTACAAAAAAGATACTTTCACAAGCACGTTTATAGCAGCACAATTCACAATTGCAAAAACGTGGAACCAACCCAAATGCCCATCAATCAATGAGTGGATAAAGAAACTGTGATATATATACACACACACACACACACACATATATACACACACATATATAGATATATATGTGAGATATATCTAATCTAATCTATCTATCTATCTATCTATCTATCTATCTATCTATCTATCTATAATATAATATAATCCAGGTCACTGTGAATGCCATTAATTCATTCCTTTTTGTGGCTGACTAATATTTCATCTATCTATCTATCTATACAGATATATATATCTATATAGACATACATATAGATATATATGTGAGATAGATAGATTAGACAGATAGAGAGATAGAGAGATAGATAGATAGATAGATAGATAGATAGATAGATAGATAGATAGATAGATGGAATATTAGTCAGCCACAAAAAGGAATGAAATAATGGCATTCACAGTGACCTGGATTATATTGGAGACTATTACTTTAAGTGAAGTAACTCAGGAATGGAAAACCAAACATCATATGTTCTCATTGATATGTGGGAGCTAAGCTATGAGGATGCAAAGGCATAAGAATGATACAATGGACTTTAAGGACTTGGGGGGAAGGGTGGGAGCGAGGTGAGGGATAAAAGACTATAAATAGGATGCAGTGTAAACTGCTCGGATGATGGGTGTACCAAAATCTTACAAATCACCACTAAAGAACTTACTCATATAACCAAGCACCACCTGTTCCCCAATAACTTATGGAAATAAACAAACAAAAAATGAAAAATTATATAATTTTTCCAGTTTTAGCTTTCAAAAAATGGTACAATATGATGTATAACTTAGATTTTGTTGACTTAACAACCATGATTCTAAGATTTATCTATGTTGGTACGTGAGGATATAGTTCATTATTTTAACTACTGTTTAATATTCCATTGTTTGACGGTACCACAATTTGTTAACCCATCCTTCAACCAATGGGCATTTGGGTTATTTCAAGGTTTTCGCTATTACAAATAATACTGCAATTAATACTCTGCATAAGTGTGTCTGTATGTCTCCTGTGCACATGCATGAGAGTTTCTCAAAGAGTATATTAATGAGAGGAATTACTAGTGGGCCACAAAGACTTTTCTCCTGATGTCCACACCTTTGTGTGAAAGTTTCCAAACTGTAGCTTAGAGAGAGAGAGGTAAGAAAGGAAGATGGTCAGAGAGACACCATGTTGCTGACTTTGAAGATAGAGAAAGGAGATCCTAAGACGAGGAATACGGACAGCTTCTAGAAGCTGGGAAGATACATTTCATAATTGGCATTGTTATCTGGTAAACATTTCCTCATGTCAAATTTAGTAACTCTTTAATACCTAGTAAAGACCTTGGGATTCCTATTTTGTCTGATATTAACAGGGCAGATGCAGTTATAATTTGCCTGACGTATCTTTTTCCATTCCTTGATTTTTTTTTTTCTTTTAAGACTGTTTTTAGAGCATTTGTAAATTCACAGCAAAATTTATCAGAAAGTACAAAGAATTTCCATACACCCGTCGTCTCCACACACAGCTTCCCCACATAAACATCTCCTACCAGCGTTGTACATTTGTTACAACTGATTAAGCTACATTGACGAACCTTTATCACCCAAACCCATAATGTACATGAGGATTCATTATTGCTGTTGCACATTTTATGGGTTTTGACAATTGTATAATGACATATATCAACTATTATGATACACAGTATAATTTAACTACCTTAACAATCCTCTATGCTCCACTTGTTCATCTCCCCCTCCCTCTAAACAGTAACCTTTTTACTGTCTTATTAATTTTGCCTTTTCCAGAATGTCATCGAGTTGGAATCATAATGACTGAAACCCTTTCAGATTGGCTTCTTTCACTTAGCAATACGCATTTAAGGTTCTTTCATTATTTTATGGTTTGACAGCTCATTTATTTCTGGCACTGAATAAAATACCATTGTTTGGATGTACCATAGTTTATCTATTTACCTAATGAAAGAAACCTTGGTTGTTTCCAAGTTTTGACAATTATGAATAAAGCTGCTGTAAACATCCATGTGCAGGTTTTTGTGCAGAAATACGTTTTTACCTTATTTAGGTAAATACCAAGGAACCCGACTATTGGATTGTATCATACTAGTGTTTTTAGTTTTTGTAAGAAATCCCCAAACGACCTTATAAAGTAACTGTGTCATTTTGAATTCGCACTGTCAATGAATGAGTGTTCCTGCCACTCCATATATTGTCAGCATTTAGTGTTGTCAGTGTTCCAGATTTTGGCCATTCTAATACATGTGTGGGGGTATCTCATCTTAATTTTCATTTTCCTATGACACATAATATGGGACTTTTTTTTTTTTTTTTTTTTTTGATAGGAAATACTTGCTTGCTCTGTCACCAAAGCTGGAGTGCAGTGGCACAATCATAGGTCACTGCAGTCTTGAACTCTTGAACTCCTGGGTTTAAATAATCCTCCCACCTCAGCCTCTGAGTAACTGGGACTACAGGCATGTGCTACCACGATGCCTGGCAATGTATTTTTTTTATTTTTTATTTTTTATTTTTTGTAGAGAGAGGTCTTGTTGTTTTGCCCAGGCTGATCTTGAACTCCTGGCCTCAAGCAATCCTCCTACCTCAGACTCCCAGAATGTTAGGATTACAGGTGTAAGTATCTTCTCATATGCTGATTTGCCTTCTGTGTATCTTCTTTGGTGTCTGTTAGGGTCTTTGGTTCATTTTTTAAATTGGGTTGTTTCCTTATTGCTAAGTTTTAAGAGTTCTTTCTACTTTATACATAATAGCCCTTTATCAGGTGTATCTTTTACAGATATTTTCTCCCGATCTGTGACATGTCTTCACATTCTCTTGGTAGTGTCTATCACAAAGCAGAAATATTTAATATTAATGACGTTCAGTTTATCAATTATTTTTTTCATTGATTACACCTCTTATTTTTTCAAAGTAGTCTATGACCTTATATTTTGAGAGTGTCTCTTATAACATCATAGAGCTGAATTTTTATGTAATTGAAACATCAACCTCTTTTTAAAAAGATAATCATTTTATAGTTATTGCGTTTTCTAATATATTTGAATTATTTCTATAATATTTTCTTGCTTATTTTCTCCCATTCAGTCTGCTACTGGATTAACAAAATTGTTTATTATTATTCATCATGTTCTCTTATTAAGTTCTATTTCCCTTTGTTTATTTCTTTATGTCCTCTTCTCTTTTTCAGGGACACAGGATAGTGTGCGGTTCAGTATGCAGACTCTGGAACCATATTACCTAAGCTTAAATCACAGCACTGCCAACTAATCCTCAACATGTGATCCTGGTTAATCATAAAAGGAGATACCTTCCACATATATTTGCAGAGACAACTAATTATGTAAATAAGAAAATTAGCATACAGATTGGCACTATGTAACTGTAACATATTATTATTTTCTTGTTCAATTTGGAAGTTATTTACCCTATCTTTCAGGTTCTACCCTTTGAATTTGATGTGTCCACATGACTAAGCAAAGTCTAAAATTAATCACTATTTCTACTCTCCTCCCAAACAATGCATTATGATAAATCACTCTTTCTATGTCACTAGTTGTTTTGCCACTATTTCAGTTCTATAATTTTATTATTTCCCAAGTTACACATTATTATTCTTGCAGTAAAGGCTGATTTAAATTTACCAATTTTTGAAGAATCAAGATCTATTCCTATAATTTCTTCTTGCATATATTTCCTCTGAGTTAAATTTTCTTTTCCCTTAAAATATATCATATAGTATTGTTTTCTTAAAAGACCTTGTATATAAACTATCTGAGTCCTAGTTTATCTGAAAAGGTCCTGATTTTGTCCTCAATATTATCAACAATTCAGAAATATACAGAATTCCCAATTGAGAATTATTTTATTTTATATATCATTTAAAAATGTATATAATACAATATATTTTAATGTAGTGTCTTATTGCAAGGTAATCTTTCTCCTTTCATTTGGGGTTTAGATCCTTTTTTCTCCATTGTGCAATTTTCTTGTTACATTTAAAATGTCAAATTATTTTTATTTATATTGTTTAAGCTCATTTTACTTATTGAATATCATAATACATAGCTTTAAACTGTCGTGGAAAGTTATTATTTCAAATATTATTTCAAAATTTGTATTACTGTCTCTATTATAACATTTATTAATTCTAAGAGCATATATTCCAAGTTTGTCTTTCATGACTTTTAACTTCATTTTTCATTTATCTTCTTTTTATGTTTCTGCACTGACTTCTGAGTATTTTTCATATCTTTATTTTCCATTTCTCTATTTTTTCAGTAACTCCTAATCTGTAGTTTTTAATTACAAAGACTTCATTTATCATTCTAGATATTGTATTTAGTTATTTTCAAATAAGCTTGTGCTTTACTGCTTCTTTCTGCTGTTTTTATTCTTTATTTTGTTTTCTTTTTACTCTTTGTCCAATGATAGGGTTAACTTGTGATGCTCTGTGATAGTTCTATTTTTGTCTCCAGGGATACTCTGATTCTGACTTTAAATCAAGATATAAAATAAATATATTATATCAGCTAGTGATTTTTAATATGTTGTTTAAAGTTCTAAACTTGCCTGGAGGTATCCTGTACCAGTTTGTCTAATCTGTTTATTAAAAATGCATAGATTAATGGTTTGCATTCAGCTCACCTGGTTACTCAGTCTCATTTTAGTGCAATGACCAGTGGAATATAAAAGACCCATCCAGTAAACTTATGTGTTGGCTCTGCCAAATCACAATTTCTCAAATACATCTTGGTGGTTCATGATCCACACCTGAAGCCTGTGCTACGTGACTGAGAAAAGAGTCTAGAAGCTGCGCCTAGAAATCTCCATTTTGTCTGTTGTCTGTGCTTTCTAGCTCCTGCTGCATTATGTCCTTTTTCTTTATTAAAGGCTAATGTAGGTAAACCTTGTGGAGTCTCAGGAGTATTTTCAATGGTCTGACCCTTTATAATTGCTGCTGTTGGTACTCTGAGCAGGATACTTGCAGTGACCCTTGGCTTTAAAATTAAATAATGGCTAAAGTTCTACTTGAAAGAAAAGAAAATGAAGAAATAGGATATGAAGGACCTTTGATGCCCAAGCTAGCATACATTTGAATGGTGCTGTGACCAGTGGCAACAGGAAAAACATATCAACCTGGAGGTGGACAGATCTGGAGCTGAGGGAAATAGAAAAATGGATTTAAAAAGAAACTCAGACTGAAGGGGAAGTCAGCCAAGAATTCTGTGCCTTGGCTGCTTTTGGCTGCTTTGGCAAAAATGAGAGTAACTAAGAAAAGTATGAGACTTCTGGTCTGCCAAGTTAAGTGACCACCACAGATTCTGTCTATAATCATAACGGACATGATAAAAAGCAGAGGGTAGTACAGGTGTTTCTTTTGATCAGAATGTCACTCTGCCAAACTGATAATCACTGAAAAGACTGTGAAAGATTTGCATGTGAAGATCAAGAGATATGCGAAACCTGGAGCTTGGGAACATTTAAAAGGTTCAGAAAATGCACCTTTTGCAGAAATGTGGAAGTCTTCATCTGTTGAACTGGCTGAAGGCAGGGTTATGTAGAAATATCTTGAAATTGGGAGTAGTCCAACTCCCCACTTATTATGATAAATTGAATGCTTCTAAAGGTGTTGAAATGTTGAAAATGCAGGCACCTTCAGTGAGATTACATAATGATAAATTGTTCCAAATTTAGGCCTTTTACCCAAGGAATGATTGATGTGATAAATGGGGCTTAGCATGCTTGGGATTCTTGTGTGACTCTCCTGATAGAAGGGTAAAAGCATGTGAGGAAGGCTGTTGCAGACCTGGGCTCAACTCCTCCTAATGGGTTGAATGACGGAAAAAAATTAGAAAAATTCAGAAAAAAAATAACGTTACAAATAAAAGGGATACAAAAATCATTGGAACAATTAAATAGGGTGAATTGTTCAGATGGCTAATTAAAACATTATGAAACCTTATGAAAAAGGAGATGATAGAGGTCATAACTACTAAAATCTTAATAGATTGCTATAGGAAATACATACTCCAGCTGTTCCACCAACTCATCAGACTGTAAAAAGACCAAGGCATATTTCTTCAATGTATCCTGGTTGTGATGAATTTTTAAAATTCTTATAGTGATACACTAAAAAGAAGTCTCCAGAATCAGCACTAATTAAAATTAAAATAGTGTGAGTTAAAGAAGATACGTCAAGTCGGTCTGAGGTTGGAGGGGACTGTTGTCCCAGTAGTGTACCTGAGACATTCTCACTGATGCAGATGATATGTGATGCGATTTGGCTGTGTCCCCACCCAAATCTCGTCTTGAACAGTAGCTCCGATAATTCCCATGTGTTGTTGGAGGGACTTGCTGGGAGATAACTGAATCATGGAGATGATTTCCCCCATACTGTTCTCATGGTAGTAAAGAAGTCTCATGAGATCTGATGGGTTTATAAGGGGGATTTCCCTGCACAAGTTCTCTCTTTCCTGCCACCATGTAAGATGTGCCTTGCACCTCCTTGCCTTCTGCCTCCCCAGCCATGTGGAACCGTGAGTCAATTAAATGTCTTTCCTTTATAATTATCCAGCCTTGGGCATGTCATTATTAGCAGTGTGAAAACTGACTAATACAATATGTCATGGGTGTGACAAGGAAATTTTATTGAAATTATTCTACACTGGGTCCTAGTGTACCAGCATACTTAAATATTCTAATAAAATTGAAAAGGCAATGTAATAATGTTATGAAGATGTGATGAATTGTCAGTGGCTTAAAATGGAAAATATGGCTCAAATAGAAATTTATGAACCAGTTATTTGTATTTGTTCCAATGCCACCAGAATGTATTGTTGAAACACCTATGACGTCTTCAATGGTAGGTGCTACGTGAGATGGGGGGAGGGGAGGAGCTGTATGAAACTCTTTACTTACTTAAATAATTAGAAAAAAAGGCATTATTAATATCTTCTAAAACTGTTTTAATTATTGGGCAAGCTAGATTAAAAACCTTTCGAATGGCCTTACCCATGCAAATGGTTAATTTAAAATAAAATAGCATACCTGGGGAATCATCAATAAATTTCTGATTTGATTAAGGATATGTGAGACACAAGTATATTAGCATCCACAAAATACCTTTGTAAATATCTGATATGGTTTATGAAAAACATTGGGGAATCCTGGAGGTTAGCTGTAAACTATGGGGGACTGAATAAAATGGTGCCTTCAACAGCATTAGCCACACCTTATAGGGTGTTAACCGTTCAAGCTTGCAATAAGCTAAGGAAGATTGGTATTCTGTGATTTATTTATTTAATGGCATCTTTTTTATTTCCACTATGAAAGAAGGTCAAAGTCAATGTGCATTCATGTAGGACTCAGAATCCAATATAGTTTTACTGAGCTTCCACAAGGATATTTAAATCCTTCTGCTTACTGCCACAATCTATTGAAAAGAGGCTTTGATTAGATTCAATTGAAATGTAGTGTTATATGTTATACTGAAGATATAATGTTATCTCAATCTGAAGATCAGGTTAAGATAATTAAAGGTGATGATTAATCACATCACTATTTGGGACTGGTTAATTAGTAAGCTGAAATGTAGAGCCAAGAGCTCATGTTAATATTCATAGGTAACATTCACATTCACTCATTTCCTGGGCCAGAGACATTAGCAGCATTCTTCAAATAACCAAAAATACGTGACTGTGTCTCTCAGCTCAAAAACTGAAACAAAAATTGATTTTTTTGTTGTTGTTGTTTCATAAAATCATAAACATCTGTATATGTTATTAGCCCACATTCACAAAATTACCAGGAAAAAAAAAAAAAAATCCAAGAAGCTGAATTTGAATGGGTCCTTTAACAGCAGCATCTCTTGGAGCATCAAAGAGTCATTATCCAATAGATACTTAGGGCCACTCAAAGCCCAATAATGGTCAAATGATGTTAGAAGTGTCAACAACTCCACCCACACTCACTGGTCTTTGCCAGAAGTCCATTACTGCCTCCTAACGACAACCACTGGGATTTGGGACTAGAAATTTTCCTGATGCAATTCCCTGCTATACTCTTTTGAATAGCAATTATTGACTTCTTCTTGTGCTTTACTTAAACCTGATTCTACTATGGAAGGATGTAAAGTTATTTTAAGACCTGAAATGCCCATCATGGCATGCATTGTGTAAAAATAACTTTCTAACAAGAAAAATTCAGCAGTTCCTCATGAAATGGAAATGCTAATTCAAGTGCATGAGACAGGGGGACCACTGGAATACTTTAAAAGGTGGTTTCCTTGGCTTTGGAATCTGCATTAGATCTCCATAAGGATTTATCTAACTCCATAGCTGAATTTGCCGCCACCTATGGTCAGTTCTTAGAGGATACTAAACAAGCAACATGGTTTATGGTTGGTGTCTCAAGAATAGAGGAACAACATTCAATCTGGAAGGCACTGAGACAGGTCACTGGTTTTACTTTAACTGAAGAAGGTAAAGATGAATCTGCTCAACGGATAGAATTAAGAGTTGTGTCCCCTAACTGTGGCATCATAGGAACCAGATCGTTGTATATGATACGGATTTTAACAGATTCTTGGATAATAACAAATGAACTGGAGGTATGGTTCAGAATTGGAACATAAGAGATATCTTAGTGCAGGGTACTACATTATAAATATTTTGTGAAGAAGAAAATTCCAAATGGGACAGGTTGAAGGCCATCAAAAACAAACAAACAAAACAATGCCACCTCATACATTCATTAAAAAAAACTGGAACCAGAAACTGAATACCCACATTTGGTCTTTGGAAGTGGTTTCTTGGTTACATGAGATGAGCAGTCATGGAGGCATTTAAGCAACATAATGGAGAGCAGTAAAATATGAATCCCACTGTTCTCAGTCTGAGTGATAAAGAATCATAGGAGGCCTTTGATATTTCATTGGGAAGCCTCAGATCTCTCTGATGTTTGCCTATGCTTTTCTCCTACGGCTATACCATCATAGTGAGCTTTATTTAAACCCTTTCATGAGTATAATCTTTGGAGTCTCATGAATCTTATCAATCATCTAGCCCTGTGTAATTAAGGTAATTACGTGAATCAAAGTTTAAAACATTCTCAAACAGTATGTTAATTTTTAAGATTATAATTATCTAAATGTTGTGATTTAGTTTTCTGAATTCTTTTTATGATGAATTTTTCTTCATATGTTTATTTTAAATTGTGTGCTTATCTTCAGTGGGGCTTTATGTGTAGTAACTTTGTGTAACTAAAGTGAAATGTATATTTTTCTAGAATAATTTGTATTTGTTTTTGCAAGTTGCCCAAGGATTTTTATTTTCACAGTTTAGAGATTTCCGTATCATATGAGTTTTGCAAATTTAAGTATAAAATATTTACCAAGGTAGGGTATAAAACATGGCAAGAGCAAGCAAAAGTGATACAGTAGGGACAAACCAGGGGTTTCTCCATTCCCAGAAACACTGAAAAATTGGCAAATCTGTTAGAATCAATCTTATAGGAACTCTGAAAGATAGTCAAAGGTTTACAGCAAACAAATGAATGTTTAACTTGAAGAAAGGCCACTAACACAAAATAGAAAAGGTTTGTATAATTAACTTATTTGTACTCCACCAAATTCCCCATGATGCTGCAGTCTTTAAAATGGCAGCCCACATTCTTGATGTGGTTACCTGGTTTTAAAAGTCACAGAGTGAAAGTTGTTCCCAAGGAATTGTGTTTGTCTGTTTTGGCTTGCTTGTCTGTGGATCCCTGAAATATTGATGCAATGAAGGAACTTACAATTGTTTTACCAAACTCAAAGCTGTCTCAGGGCAAAGAGGTGCCTAAAAAGCATGTTCTTCAAAAACACTGAAAGAAAAATGAATGACCTACTCTGTGTTGTGCATACAATAACACTTGTGGCAAACAATGGTCATATTGAAAGCCTGGGAGGAAAGGCTTAGAAGTGTAATGCTTTGGATGATCAGAGATAAGCAATGACTGGAGAAAATTTTCTTTTCTTTCCTTACCTCTCCTTCTTCTTCTGTTTTTGTTTTTGTTTTGCTTGTTTTCAGCTCTAGACACTAAAGAAATCTCTGTCAAATCAATGGCTGGTAATGAAGGTAAAAGTGAAAGATATCAGAGACTGTCTCAAAAAAAAAAAAAAAAAAAAAAAGAAAAGATATCAGAGACCACCCATCACAAACAATACAATATTTACAGAAGTAGTTTACAAAATTCACTATAACCCCACAGCAAGCAAATGAAAAATATTGAACATGGGAGAATCTGATTTATAGAGTTACCATATCATAATATTTAAAACATCCAGTTTTTAACAAAACATTATGAGGCAAGCCAAGAAACAAAAAAGTATGACCCAGTCACGTGAGATAAAGAGAGATTAACAAAAGTTGTCTGTGAGGAAACACAGACACTGGACTTCCTAGACAAAGATTGATAGTCAACTGTCTTAAATATGTTCAAACAGCTAAAGGCAACCATTGACAAAGAGTTAAAAGAAGGCAGTAGACTTAAATAGGCAGAGAAAAGATCCACCAAATTTGAAGATAGTTCAATTAGGTAATTCAGTCTGAAGTCTCAGAAGAAAAAAAAAACAAAGGAAAATAAACAGAGCCTAGGTGTGGGACACCATAAGACATACTAACATAGGCATAGTGAGAGTCCTTGAAGAAAATGAGAAAAGAAAAAAAGAAGAAAATTTCAAGAGATAATGTCTGAGAACTTCTCAAATTTGATGAAAGACATGAATCTATACATCCAGGAAGCTCAACACATTCCAAATAGAAAAAACTCAAAGACATCTACATAGAGACACATTATAATCAAACCGTGAAAATACAAAGACCATGAGAGAATCTTGAAAGCATCAGACAAAAAGCAAATCAGCACATACAAGGGGATCCTCAAGATTAACAGTTCAATTATCATAAAAAAATATGGGCACCACAAAACAGTAGAATGATATATTTACTATGCTGAAAGAAACAAAAAAGCTGTCAATCAACAATTATGTTTCTGCTGTAACTATCCTTCAAAATTAAGAAAAAAATTAAAACAATTCCAGAAAAAGAAGAACTAGAGGAGATTATTGCCAGTAGACCTGCCCTGAAAAAAAAAAAAAAAAAAAAAAAAAAAAAAGCTAAAGAGAATTCTTCAGGATAAAATTAAAAGGTATTAGATAATAACTTGAAGCAAGATATATGGAAAAATAACACAAGTAAATGTAACAACTTCTGTAAATATAAAAGTGAGTATTACTGTATTTTTACTTGTACTTCTTACTCTTTTTATCTCATATGATTTAAAAGACAAATGCATCTTGGGGTTGCTCTTCTCAAGGAGTATCTTTGTGGTGTTCTCTGTATTTCCTGAATTTGAATGTTGGCCTGTCTTGCTAGGTTGGGGAAGTTCTCCTGGATAATATCCTGAAGAGTGTTTTCCATTTATGTACCCAACAAACATACAAAAAAATGCTCATCATCACTGGTCATTAGAAAAATGCAAATCAAAACCATAATCAGATATCATCTCACACCAGTTAGAATGGTGATCATTAAAAAGTCAGTAAAGAACAGATGCTGGAGAGGATGTGGAGAAATAGGAATACTTTTACACTGTTACTGAGAGTGTAAATTAGTTCAACCATTGTAGAAGACAGTGTGCAATCCCTCAAGAATCTAGAACTAGACATATCATTTGACCCAGCAATTCCATTACTGGGTATATACCCAAAGGATTATAAATCATTCTACTATAAAGACACATGCATGCATTATGTTTATAGAAGCACTATTCACAATAGGAAAGACTTGGAACCAACCCAACTGTCCATTAATGATAGACTGAATAAAGAAAATGTGGCACATATACACCATGGAATACTATGCAACCATAAAAAAGAATGAGTTCCTGTCCTTTGCAGGGACATGGATGAAGCTGTAAACTATCATTCTCAGCAAACTAACACAAGAAAAGAAAACCAACACCACACGTTCTCACTCATAAGTGGGAGCTGAACAACGAGAACACATGGACACAGGGAGGGGAACATCACATGCCGGTGTCTGTCAGGAGGTGAGGGGTTGGGGGAGAGAATGCATTAGGGAAAATATCTAATGTGGGTGATGGGTTGATGAATGCAGCAAACCACCACAGCACGTGTATACCTATGTAACAAAACTGTATGTTCTGTATGTGTACTCCAGAACTTAAAGTATAATAAAAAAAAAAAAGAAGACAAATGCATAAAACAATAACTACAAATTTAGTAGGCACACAAAATATAATGAGGCAATTTGGAAAAATAGTAATATAAGGAGGAGGGATGGAAATGCATAGAAGAATTTTGTATGCCATTGAAGCAAAGTTAATATAATTTCAAAGTAGGTAGTTATAAGTTTAAGGTGCTAAAAGTAATCACGAAGTTAACCAAATCTAACATAGAAAAAATAGGAAAATGCAGAAGTTCTTATCAGTAATTTCTTGAACTATAAATAGGTTAAACTCTCTATTTAAAAGACAGAGATTGTAATAATGGATACAAATACAGGGTCCATCCATGTGATGTCTACAATAGATTTAACTAATATGCAAAGACACAAACAGGTTGAAAAGAATATATTATAACATAAAAATATATTCCATGCAAATAGTAACCAAAAGAGAGCTGGTATGGCTATAGGCCCAAGTAGACTTTATGTAAAAGATTGTTAAAAGACCCAGAGGACATTATACAATGACAAAAGGGTCAACCAATCAAGACTATGTAACAATTACACACACACACACACACTTATGTACGTAAAGAGCTCCAACATACATGAAACATAACTTGACAACTGAAAGGAGACATATAAGATTCTGAAAGGTTAGAAATTTCAATGCCACACTTTCAATAATGGAAGAAACAAGTAGATTGAAGATTTGTTTTAATGACAATTTAAACACTACACACTAATTACTTCTAACAGACATATACAGAACACTGCATTCCACAATGCAATACTCCTTCCTAACTGCACACGGAACAGTCTACAAGGTACAACAAATTTTAGGCCAGAAAACAAGTCTCAATACATTTTTTTCTTGAGATGGAGTCTCCCTCTGTCGCCCAGGCTGGAGTGCAGTGGTGCAATCTGGGCTCGCTGCAAGCTCCGCCTCCTGAGTTCACGCCATTCTCCCGCCTCAGCCTCCCGAGTAGCTGGGACTACAGGCGCCCGCCACCAAGCCCAGCTATTTTTTTTTTTTGTATTTTTAGTAGAAATGGCATTTCACCATGTTAGCCAGGATGGTCTGGATCTCCTGACCTCATGATCTGCTCGCCTTGGCCTCCCAAAGTGCTGGGATTACGGGCATGAGCCATTGCCTCAGGCCAGTACATTTTAAAAGATTAAAGTCATCTAAAGAATCTCCAAACACAATGGCATGAAGCTAGAAATCAGTAACAGAAAAAAATAAGAAATGCATAAATATGTAAATATTAAATAACACACTATGAAAAGACCAACGGGTCAAAGAAGAAATTACAAGGTAAATTAGAAAATATTTATAGTGGAATAAAAGCAAAAATACAATCTACTGAAACTTTTGGAATTCAACAAAAGAAACATACTCAGAGATTAATTTACAGTTGGAAATGCTCACATTAGAAAAGAACAATAGGTAGGCGGCAGAGCAAGATAGCCAAATAGAAGCCATCCAGTGATTGTACCCTCGACAAGAACACCAAATTAAACAACTATCCACACACACAAAAACACCACTTTATAAGAACCACAATTTAGGAAAGCAACCACAGTACCTGGTTTTAACATAATATTAAAGAAAGAAGCACTGATGATGGTAAGAAAGGCAGTCTTGAATTATCTACACCAGCCATCTCCTATACCTTGGCAGCAGCCACATGATGTGAAGAGAGAATCTGCACACCTGGGGGAGGGAGAGAGCAGTGATTGTGTGACTTTACGTTGAAACTTACTGCTGCCCTGTCACAGAAGAAAGCAACACTAGGCAGAACTCAGCTAGTCCCCATAGAGGGAGCATTTAGACCAGCTCTAGCTAGAGGCAAGTTGTTCATCCCAGTAGTTGGAATCTGAGTTCCAGCAAGCCCTGTTACCATGGGCTAAAATGTTCTGAGGTCCTAAATAAACTTGAAAGACAGTCTAGGCCTCAAGGACTGCAGTTCCCGGGAAAGTACTGGTACTCTGCTGGGCTCAGAGCCAGTGGCCTCGGGGATGGCGAGCGGAATGCAACCTAGTGAGATATCAGCAGGGGTGGCCAAGAAAGTGCTTTTGTCACCCCTCTCCCCATCCCAGATAGTACAGCCACAGCTCTGGGAGAGACTCTTTCCCTCTATTTAAGGAGAGGAGAGGGGAGAGTAAAGAGGACTTTGTCTTGAAACATGGATACCAGTGCATCAACAGTAGAATAGGGCACCAGGCAAAGAGTCCTGAGGCTTGCAATCCAGGCCCTAGCTCCTGGACAACATTTCAAAACACACCCTGGTCCAGAAGGGAATCTGCTCCCTTGATGGGAAGGACTCAGTCATAGAAAAATTCAACTGCTGACTAAAGAGCCCTGAGAAATCAGCAGCGATAGTCATGCAGTACTTGCTGTGAGCCTTGGATGAGACTCAGAGCTGGGCTGAATTCAGGTGTGAACTAGCACATTCCCAGCTGCAGGAATGACTACTGGGAATTCAGAGACATCTGTGAGAGAGACACGCTCTATTTGAGGAAATGGGAAAAAAGAGTAAAGGGGATGTTGCCTTGCGGCTTGGATACCAGCTTAACCACAATAGGATAGAGCGTCAAGTTGGCTCCTGGGGTCCCCATTCCAGGCCTTGGCTTTTGGATGGCATTTCTGGACCTGCCCTGGGCCAGAGGGGAACCCACTTCCATGAAGAAAGAACTCAGAACTGGCAGCATTTGCCACAAGCTGACTAAAAATATCCTTGGATCTGGAGTGAACAGCAGCAAAAGCCAAGCAATACTCTTCATGGGTCTTAGGCAACAGTGACCATAGGGAGAGACTCCTCTGCTTGAGGAAAGGGGAGGGAAGAGTAGGAAGGACTTTGTCTTATGGTATGGATGACTGCTCAGCCACAGTAGAACAAAGCACCAGGTGGATTTCTAAGGCTCCTAACTCGAGGCCCTGGCTTCCAGATGGCATCTCCAGACTTTTCCAGGGCCAGGGGAGCTTCCTGCCCTGAAGGAAAGGGCATAAGCCTGGCTGGATTTACCACTTGCTGATTGTAGAGCCCTCAGTCATTTCTCGAGTGAACATAGGTGGTAGCCTCGCAGTGGTCACTGTGGGCCTTGGGTAAGACCCAGTGCTATGCTGGCTTCAGGTCTGATCCAGAACAGTCCCAGTGGTGGTGGCCATAAGGATGCTTATGTCATCCACACTACAACTCCAGGCACATCAGCATAGAGCGAGAGAGTCTCTCTTTGTTTGGGGTAAAGTACGGGAAGAGAACAAGTGTCTCTGCCTGGTAATGCAGGGAATTCTCCTGGATCTTTCCTAAGATGACCAAGGTGGTAACTCTTGAAGTCTGCCAGAGCCAGCATTACTGGTCTTGGAGTATCCCCTACAGGTAATATGGCCGCAGTGACCAAAAACTCAGATCACAACACTCAAGTCCTTTCAAATACCTGAAAAGCCTTTGCAAGAATGATAGGTAAAAAATAAGTCCAGACTATGAAGACTACAATAAATACCTAACTTTTAGATGCCCTGACATTAATGAACATCCACAAACATCAAGACCATCCAGGAAAACATGGCCTCACCATGAGAACTAGATAAGGCATCAGTGACCAATCTGAAAGAGACAGAGACATGTGACCTTTCATTCAGAGAACTCAGAAAAGCTGTTTTGAGAAAGCTCAACAAAATCCAAGATATCAAAGGGAAGGAATTCAAAATTCTATCAGATAAAGTTAAGAAAAAGATTGAAATAATTTAAAAGAATCAAGCAAAAATTATAGAGCTTCAAAACGCAGTTGACATACTGAAGAATGCATCATAGTCTCTTAACAGCATAAATGATCAAGCAGGAGAAAGAATTAGTGAGCTTAAAGGCAGGCTATTTGAAAATGCACAGTGGAGACAAAAATAAAAACAAAAAAGCATGTCTACAAAATCTAGAAAATAGCCTCAAAAGGGCAAGCCTAAGAGTTACTGACCTTCAAGAGGAGGTAGAGACAGATATCTGAATAGAAAATTTATTCAAAGGGATAATAACAGAAAACTTTCCAAACTTAGAAAACGATATCAATATTCAAGTACAAGAAAGTTATAGAAGCAGACTTAACCAAATAGGACTACCTCAAAACTTTTAATAATCAAACTCCCATAGGTCAAGGATAAAGAAAGGATCCACAAAGCAGCAAGAGAAAAGAAACAAATAATATACAAAGGAGCTCCAGTACATCTGGCAGCAGACTTCTCAGTGAAAACGCTACAAGCTGGGAGAAAGTGGCATGACATATTTGAAGTGCAAAAGAAAAAAAAATAACTCTCTTGTAGAATAGTATATCCAGGGAAAATATACTTGAAACATGAATAAGAAATACAGACTTTCCCAGACAAACTAAAGCTGAAAGATTTCATCAACACCAGACCTGTCCTACAAGAAATGCTAAAGTTCTTCAATCTGAAAGAAAAGGACATTAATGAGCAAAAAGATGTCATCTGAAGGTAAACAACTCACTAGTAGTAGTAGGTACACAGAAAAACACAAAATATTAAAACACCGTTATTGTGGTTTGTAAACTACTCATACCATTAGTAGAAAAACTAAAAAATAAACCTATGAAAAATAACAACTACAACAACTTTTCAATACATAAGCAGTACAATGAGATGTAAATAGAAACAACAAAAAGTTAAAATGTAGGAGGATGAAGTTAAAGTGTAGAGTTTTTTTGGTTTTCTTTTTGCTTCTTTGTTAGTTTATGCAATCAATGTTAAGTTTTCATCAATTTGAAATAACGAGTTAAGAGATATTATTTCAAGCCTTGTGGTAACCTCAAATAAAAAAAAAATACAACAGGTAGATAGACAAAAAATAAAAAAGGATGTAGTTAAAGCATCCACTTGGTAAAATCACTTTCACTAAAGGAAGATAGAAAAGAAGTAAAGAAGAAAGAGGAGACCACAAAACAATCTGGAAATAACAAAATGGCAGAAGTAAGTCTTTACTTACAAATAATAACATAGACTATCAATGGACTAAACTCGCTAATCAAAAGACATAAAGTAACTGAATAGATTTAAACAAGAACCCAAAATCTGTGCCTACAAGAAACACACTTCACCTATAAAGACACACATAGACCCACAATAAAGGGATGAAAAGAGATATTCCATGTCAATGGAAACTAAAAAAGGGCAGGAGTTGCTATACTTATATCAGACAAAATAGATTTCAAGACAAAAACTAGATGAGACAAAGAAGGTTGCTATATAATAATGAAGGAGTCAATTCAGCAAGAGGATATAACAATTGTAAATACACATGCACCCAACACTGTAGCACCCAGATAAATAAAGCAAATATTATTAAAGCTAAAAAGAGGGATAGGATAGACCCCAATACAATAATAGCTAGAAACTTCATTATCTCCACTTTCAGAATTGGTTAGATCATCCAGACAGAAAATCAACAAAGAAACATTGGGCTTAATAGGAACCATAGACCAAATGAGCCCCGTAGAAATTTACAGATCATTTCACCCAAAGGCTGCAGAATACACATTCTTCTTAGCACATGGTTCATTCTCGAAGATAGACCATATATTAAGCTACAAAACAAGTCTTAAAACATTCAAAAAAGTAAAGTACTATCAAGTATTTTCTCTGACCACAATTAAATAGAATGAAAAATCAATAAAAAGGGGAACTTTGGAGGCTATACAAACACATGTAAGTTAAGCAATATGCTCCTGAATGACCAGTGGGGTCAATGAAGAAATTATGAAGGAAATCAAAAAATGTCTCAAAACAAAGAAGATGGAAATACAACATACCAAAATCTATGAGATACAGCAAAAACAGTACTAAGAGGAAAGTTTATAGCAATAAGCACCTACATCAAAAAATAAGAACAGTTTTAAATAAACAACCTAATGATAGATTTTAAAGAACTAGAAAAGCAAGAGCAAAACAAACCCAAAATTAGTGGAAGAAAAGAAATAATAAAGATCAGAGCAGAAATAAATGAAATTGACACAAAGAAAACAATACAAAAGATCAACAGAATAAAAAGTTAGTTGTGAAAACAAACCTTTAGCAACAACTAAGAAAAAAAGAGAGAACATCCAAGTAAATTAGAGATTTAAAAGGAGACATTGCAATGGATACTGCAGTAATTCAAAGAATCATTAGCGGCTACTATGAGCAATTATATGCCAATAAATTGGAAAACCTAGGATAAATAAATCAACTTTCAGACACATACAACCTATGAAGACCGAATCACAAAGAAATAGAAAACCTCAACAGACCAAAAATGAGTAATGAGATAAAAATAAAAAGTCTTCCAGCAAAGAAAAGCCTAAGACTAAGGCTTTATTGCTGAATTTTAACAAAATTTAAAAAAAGAACGAATACCAATTCCATTGAAACTCTTGCACAAAACAGAGAAAAAGAGAACACACATTGATATGCAAATCAATCAATGCAATATATCATATCACAGAATGAATGACAAAATTATATGATCATCTCAACTGATATTAGAAAAGCATTTGATAAAATTCAACATTGCTTCATGATTAAAACCTTCAAAAAATTGGATATGGAAGGAACGTATTTCAACACAATAAAAGCCAGGCAAGATGCTAGTATCATGCTGAATGGGGAAAAACTGAAGGCCTTTCCTCTAAGATTTGGAACAAAACAAGGATGCTCACTTTCACCAATGTTATTCACCATACTACTGGAAGCCCTAGCTGGAACAATCAGACAAGAGAAAGAAATAAAGGGCATCCCCACTGGAAGGGAAGAAGTTGTTTGTAGGTAATATGGTATTATATTTGAAACAACTCAAAGACTCCACCAAAAAACTTAGATTTGATAAATTTAGTAAAGTTACAGGCTACAAGATTGACGTACAAAAATCAGTAGCATTTGTATGTCAACAGTGGACAATCTGAAAAAGAAATCAATAAAATAATTCCATTTACAATAGTTACAAAAAAAAAAAAAAAAAAAAAACTAGGATTAAGCTTAACCAAAGAGGTAAAACATCTCTTCAGTGAAAACTATAAAACATTTATGAAAGAAATTCAAGGGGACACATGAAAAAGGAAATATATTTCATGTTTGTGGATTGGAAGAATCGACATTGTTAAAATGTTCTTTCTATCCAAAGTAAGCTACAGATTCAATGTTATCCCTATCATAATACAAAAGACATTCTTCAAAGAAAGGAGGAAAAAATTATACCACAATTTACATGGAACCACAAGAGACTCAGAACAGCCACAAGTATTCTGAGCAAAAAGAACAAAACTTAAGGAATCACATTACTTGACTTCAATTATACCACAGAGCTATAATAACCAAAACAGCATGGTACTGTCATAAAAACAGACACATAGACCAATAGAACAAAACAGAGAACACAGAAATAAGTCCATACATTGACAAAAAACTCATTTTCAACAAAGGTACCGAGAACGTACATTAGGGAAAAAGCAATCTCTTCAATAAATGGTGCTGGGAAAACCAGATATTCATTTGCAGAAGAATGAAACTAGACCACTATCTCTCACCACATACAAAAATCAAATCTAAATGGATTAAATATTTAAATCTAAGACCTCAAATAATGAAACTACTACAAGAAAACATTGGGAAATCTCTCCAACACATTGGACTGGGCAAAAGTTTCTTGAGTAACATCACACAAGCACAGGCAAGCAATATAAAAATGGACAAATGGAATCACATCAAGTTAAAAAACTTCTGCACAGCAAAGAAAACAATCAACAAAATGAGGAGATGACCCACAGAATGGGAGAAAAGACTTGCCAACTATACATCTGACAAGCAATTAATAATCAGAATATATAAGTAGCTCAAGCAACTTAATAGGAATAAATATAATAATATGATTGTAAAAATGAACAAAAGATCAGAATAGATATTTCTCAAAAGAAGACATACAAATGGCAAACAGGCATAGGAAAAGGTGTTCAACATCACTAATCGTCAGAAAAATGCAAATCAAAACTACAATCTTATCCCAGTTAAAACAGCGTTTATCTAAAACACAGTCAATAAGAAATGCTGGTGAGGATGTAGAGAAAAGGGAATCCTCATACACTGTTGATGGCAATGTAAATTAGTATACCTACTACGAAGAACAGTTTGAAGATTCCTCAAAAAACTAAAAATAGAATGACCATGTGATCTAGCAGTCTCATTGCTAGGTATATACCCAAAAGAAAGAAAATCCGTATATCAAAGAGATATATACACACTTGTGTTTATTGCAGCACTATTCATAATAGCCAAGATTTGGAAACAACCTAAATGTTCATCAACAGATGAATAGATAAGAAAAAAAAGTGGTAGAAAAAGACAATGGCATACTATTCAGTCATATAAGAGAATGAGATCCTGTCATTTGCAACAACATGGATGGAACTGGAGATGATTAAGTGCAATAAGTCGGGCACAGAAAGACAAATTTTGCATGTCCTCACTTATTTGTGGGAGCTAAAAATGTTAAAACAATTTAACTCATGGAGACTGAGTAGAATGGTTGTTACCAGTGGTTAGGAATGGTACTGGGGGGCAAGGATTGGAGATGGTTAATGGGTACAAAAATACAGATAAATAGCATGAAAAAGATCTGTTATTTGAAAGCATAGCAGGGTGACCATCATCAACAATAATTTTTGTACAATTTAAAATAACTAGAATAGTTTAAATAGATTATTTGTAATACAATGAAAGTGTAAATGCTTGAGATAATGGATACTCCATTTACCCTGATGTATTTATTACATATTGTACACCTGTATCTAAATATCTCATTTACCCCATAAATATTACAGCTACTATGTACATACACAATTAAAAAAAAAAAGTGATCTCAAATAATAACCTAACATAAATCTTAAATAACTAGAAAAATAAGAGCAAGGTAATTCAAAGCTAGCAGAAAGAAGGAAATAATGAAGATTAGGACCAAGATAAAAAGAAGATAGAGAATGAAAAAACGATAGAGTGCTAGTGATGCCAAAAGTTAGTTTTTTGAAATGGTCAAAAAAAGTATGATAAACCTTTATCTGAACCAATACAGTTTTCTTCTTTACAAAGAAGAAAACTCTGTCGTTTGCAACAATGTGGATGAACCTGGAGAATAATATGCTAAGTAAAATAAGCCTGACAAAGAAGACAAATATTGCATGATCTGATTCATGTGTAGAATCTAAAACAGTCAAATGCCTAAAAGTAGAGCGTAAAATATTTCTTACCAGAGGTTGGAGGAAGCAGGAATGGGGAAAGGAAAGATACTAGTTACAGGGTACAAAGTTAGATGGAAAAAAAAAAAAAAAGTAGTGATTCTATTGCAGATCATGATGCCTATAGTTGATAATAATGTACTTTATATTTCAAAATTGCTAAAGGAGTATATATATATAAATATATATATATATTTAGACACAGTCTTGTTGTGTTGCCCAGGTTGGAGTGCAGTGGCACGATCTTGGCTCACTGCAACCACCGCCTACCGAGTTCAAGCGATTCCTCTGCCTCAGCCTCCGGAGTAACGGGGACTATAGGCACGCGCCACCACGCCAAGCTAATGTGTGTGTGTGTGTGTGTGTGTGTATGTGTATTTTTAGCAGAGACAAGGTTTCACCGTCTTAGCCAGGGTGGTCTCGATTTCCTGACCTCTTGATCCATCCGCCTCGGCCTCCCAGAGTGCTGAGATTACAGGCCTGAGCTACCACATCCGTCCCCAAGAGTAGATTTTAAATGTCTTTAACACAAAAAAAGATAACTAGATGAGGTAATGGATTTAATCCATTAGCTAGATCGAATCATTTCACAATAAATACATATATCATATATCAAATATCACAATTTTGTCCATAAATATATATACAATAACAAAGAGAGAAAAGACACAGAAATTAATATAAGAAACAAAAGTAGAGGCATTACTACTCACCTCACAGGAAGCCTGTCACAAAGGACCACATGTATTATTCAATATGTATAAAATGTTTATAGCCAGATCTAAATAAATAGAAAATAGAGTAATAGTTGCCTAGGACTGGGGGGAAGTGTGTTGAAGTTTTTTTTTAGAGGAAGGGGTAAAAATCTTATAAAATAGATTGTGTTGAAGGACACACATCAGTGAATGTCCTTAAGGCCATTGAATCATACATTTTAAGGGAGTCAGGTGTATGGTATCTTAAATGATCTTAATAAAGCAGTTAACAAAATAAATCCCTGAACACATACAAAAAAATGTAAGTTTCAATGTGCCAAGAATTAGTTTGCTCTTAACATTAGAAATCTGGGGATGAAATGGTGACGATTACATAGAACTGAGCAAATTAAGAAACAAAGAGGAGACATTCATTACTCCAGGGACAACGTAATTTTGTACAAGAAAGAACATAATACGGAGTAAGTAAATATGGCTGAGCTATGGAATTGAGTACAAAGATACTTACAACGGCAACGGAAACTTAGAGATGGGGTATAATGGAGGAGGGAATGTGAATGAGTTAAATCTTTTCTTTTATCATTAATAGTGCCTAAAATAAAAAATAATCAAGGAACAAGATTACATGCACAATGTTGAGATGCATGCAAATGCCATCAGTCTGAAAGAGGTAAAACGATCTATAGAGTGGGAATTAGAGAAGGGGGACAGGAACTTATATTTTTCATAATAAGCCTTTTAAAATGATTGATTTTTAAACTATTGTGTTTTTGACACATTTTAGATGTGCACATTTAATTCTGATTTAAAAATTAATTTTAAAGAATACTGTAAAATGTATACTTAATGTACAGATAACAAAAAAATGTTTTAATGAGTCACAATAGGCATATCATTACAGCTAAGGAAATAGTTTCCCCTGTGTTCTTCTTGATTATTCCCATTATTCTTTGAAGGTAATAGATCAAATACATTTCTAAGAAAAAGAAAATTATCCCCCAGTAGTTTGACTCTGCCTCTAATTTCATAGTGGACACTATAAAACATAAAAGAAGAAAAGAAAAAATGAGAAATTAACAAGAAGAGTACTGGAGAAAGTTATTAACCAAAACAGCAAAAAAATAGTATTTCAATAAGTTTGTACTAATGTAGGACATGGCAAGCTAGGAATAATAAAAGTAGAATTGCCCTATGGTAACACCTAATGATCATAAAGAACTGTAAGAAAAATTTGACTGTGGACATGGGCAGGAAGTCAACTTAAGTCAACCAGCTGTGTGGATGTTCTCACTCAATGAGTTTCTTAAAAAAAAAAAAGTTCATATATTCAGCAAATACACATAAGTCATAGAAATTAAGCACCAAGAATGGCACCTGTTTGGATGAATAAGGCTATGTTTTTGAAAGTAGCCTCTCCACAAGTCAATAACAGAAGCTATGGTGAAATGTAAAAATTCACAATTCTACTTTGTTCCACTGAGTACCCAATCAACAATTGGTACAGTCGAGATGAATGTGACAAACTATTTATAGATAAATATGTATGCATGCCTAAGTCTGTCTGTCTATCTATCTATCTATCTATCTATCTATCTATCTATCTATCTGTATTTCTTTGTGTGTAAATACATACACAGATATATGCGAAGACATATATAATCTTCCTTACAATACATCAATAGATCATTTTCACAGGGACTAAGAGTACACACACAGCCTCCTATGTTGGCTCTGAGACATCTAAAAAGCAAGATGGAGAGCATTAATCTTACATTCAAAAATATATCCCTATAGAAAGCTTTTGCAGTATATTGTCTTTTGTTCAATATATAGCCTAGTCAAAACTTATTTATATTGAAATTAAATGGCAATCTTTTGTGTGTTTTTTTTTCCCTCCCTACAAATCGAGTGACATTTATCAGCATATCAAAAGCTGTTTAAGGTTAATATTTGACTAAGCATTAAATTAAAAAAAGCAGCACAAACCCATGGGGCTTAAGATTTTCAATGTATTAGCTCTTGATTAGCACATCAGATAGAGTACTGCTGGGCTCTGTTGCTGAAAAGGCATTGTCATCATCTCTTCTCCCATTTC
Source organism: Theropithecus gelada (assembly GCF_003255815.1). NCBI lineage: Eukaryota > Metazoa > Chordata > Mammalia > Primates > Cercopithecidae > Theropithecus > Theropithecus gelada. The sequence continues at coordinate 77,456,707 of NC_037676.1, forward strand.
CATGACAATAATATCAGAGATATAAAATTATGAAAGACCTTCAAATGTCAGCTCTGTACAGTTAACCGTGTTTCAGTATCTGTCCCCAATTTTTCCAGTTAGATTGCAAATACTACTCTCTGTGTTTCAGACCCAGCTGAAATTTAATCAGGTAGAACTGGAAAAATTGCTGAATATTCAGACATGATTAGGCATATATTACAATTTATCTTTAAATAAAGATGTAAAAGAAACTCATTAAATTTTATTTGTCTTTAGGTATCTCAGTATACAGTAAACAGGACTAGATCATCACTGTGAAGGTAAGGCTTTTTTTTTTCTTGTTTTTCCTCTGAAACAAATCTTCTTTTATTATATTTGCTCCAACCATATAAAAGAATATATGATGTGTTAGATGAAGACTTATATTTGTGTATAGAGTTGCCTAAAATTCCTGGATTCCTAAAAGCTCTTGACATATTTACCAGAACAGTTAACATTTGAGGGAAGTGAATCTTTGTCACAAATACTGCCACTGGAGAAGGCAAGACTGTTTAAGAACGCGAGACTGTTGGCTTTCAAATATACGGTTCTTCAAAGAGGAAATATTTTGGAAATAAGGAAAGTTTATATTTTCAGCAGCGACTTTCAGGTTGCTGTTTTTTCCTCTTGAACTGAGAACAGCAAGGATAACTGAGTGCTCTAAGAAAAACCTCCGAATAAAGGTCTGCTTCATAACCAAACTTTCTTAGTTTTCGGATCTCACTTTGCCTAGTTCAATATTTCTCTATCCATCAAAGAATAGCTTTGAATAACTTGATTTATTAGCATTATGGAAAGATGTTTTTCCTTTTACCCCTTTGTAATTTTCACTAAGAATAGTAAAAGAAATAGCAGCTTAATCCTTTTCAAAAGAAATGTCATTATTTCTTCTCAAAACATTTTATATAGTTTATGACTCAGTCATAAATCATCAAGCTCAATGAACAGAGAAACACTATTACAAAGAACCAGGAATAGTTGCTGATCCAAAAATTACAAATAAATGTTTTATATTTAAGATCTATGTTACAAGGATCAAAGATAAGAGAGTATAATTGATTTTCACTTCTTCCTTAACAACTAAAAAATCCTATTCTAAGCTCCAGTCAATAAACACCTTCTTTAAGATAGCCTTAAATTCCTGCAGTTAATTGTTCCCTCCGTTATGATTATGTTACAGTATTTGGTAGATAATTATGTACTATTTATATCTGATTTATTTTAACTCCTGTCTAGACCAGGAACTCCTTCGCCCTACTTTACTCATTTGTATGTTCTTAGTACTTATTCAATAATTCCTTCATTCAACAAATATTTATTGAGTATTTGTTACATTTCAGACACTGTGCTAGGCACTGAGATCGAAATAGTGTTAAAAATAAAATGGTCCCCTTTAGCTGGGTGCAGTGGCTCATGCCTGTAATCCCAGCACTTTGGGAGGTTGAGGCAGGAGGATCATGAAGTCAGGAGATTGAGACCATCCTGGCTAACAAGGTGAAACCCCGTCTCTATTGAAAATACAAAAAATTAGCCAGGCATGGTGGTGGGCACCTGTAGTCCCAGCTACTCTGGAGGCTGAGGCAGGAAAATAGTGTGAACCCAGGAGGCAGAGCTTGCAGTGAGCAGAGATCGCACCACTCTACTCCAGCCTGGGCGACAGAGCAAGACTTCATCTCAAAAAAAAAAAAAAAAGTAAATAAATAAAAATAAAATAAAATGGTCCTCTTCTTTCCAAAGCTTCAGTCTAGTGGAGAAGACAGACGGAACATTTATTTGCTTGATTCTTGATAAAAGCTAACAACTGTTAGGTTTCAAACACATGATGCTATGATGGTTATAAACAGGGACGTATAAAACTAGCAAAAGAGTTGAAGTCTGCTGACATCTAAAACGTGAGACTAAGTTAACTACTCCAGATGATGGCAAGGGGAGCTGGAGGAAAAGCCTTAGGAAGAGAGAAAGAGCTGTGTGGTGAGCGGGAACGTGACCAAATCCAAGGGACTATTATCAGATTGGAACACAAAACAAGGGTTTGGGGATGAGGAGAAGCTGAGGAGATAGGGAAGGCCAAGCCTTTAAGGGTCTTGTTGCCCATCTTAACAATTTTGTCCTTTACCTTCAGAGCCATAAGAAGTCATGGAGGTGACTGAATGAGGCAGTACTTCAATAAGATCTGTCTTTACTCCACATTTAGAGATGAACTGAGAATTGCAGTGTGGAAATCAGATTGGAGCAAAATAAGAATAGATGACAGAGGCGATGTCAGGTCATTCCCTGATACATCTGAGTGGTTTACCCTTCCCAATGTTTGTAATCAAATGAGAACCATCTCAATGGGGCCCAGAAAGGACTACATCGAGATTATTTTTACCGGGTCCAGTGGCTCACACCGGTAATCCCAGCACTTTGGGAGGCCAAGGTGGGTGGATTACTTGAGGTCAGAAGTTTGACCCCAGCCTGGGCAACATAGTGAGACCCCATCTCTACAAAAAATTCAAAAATTAGCTGGGCATAATAGTGTGTACCTGCAGTCCTTGCTAATGGGGAGGCTGAGGTGGGAGGATCACTTGAGCCCAGGAGTTTGAGGTTTCAGTGAACTATGATCATGCCATTGTACTTCAACCTGGGCCACAGAATGAGAATTTATCTCAAAAAAAGATTATTATTTTCATATAATGTTTATCCTGTAAGTAATTCCCTGGGATTCTGGAAGTCAAGGAAATTTGTAGAAGGGATGATAGTTATTAGAAAAGATTATTTAGAGAATATTAATTTAATTTTATTAAAAGGTGTACAGATCTGTACTTCTTACTCATCCCTTAGAAGCTGCTCTGTGTGTTCATTTGTTATGTATATAGTGAGAGATTAAATATAGAAATGGACAATGACCAGAGCATATATAAAATAGAATTCCCACCCACAACCTGCAATAATTAGCCAAGAAATCAACCCATTATCCACATTAACCAGCCCAGAAAGCTAGCCTGCTGTTTATAAGTCAAACCTATAGGCAGTTAGATTGTTATCTCCAACAACAATCCAGGAAACTAAACAGTAACAATTGGATCAAAATGTCTAGAGCTTATTTAATAACTGAAAGCTTCTCCAAGTTTTATTCCTGCTTTCAACTTATGCCCAACCACAAAAAGCCAAATATGTGCTTCTAATAAATATAGCCTTCTAGTTAGCCTGCTTACACCTACTCTCTGCTAAAAGCCCGATCAGTGCATATCTGAAACCTTCCGTTTTATCCTCTATGAAGTTCCTCACTTGTCTGCTTACCTTTGAATCTGCTAAAATGCCAGTGATGGTAGCTAAATCCCCTTGCTATAGCAAGCTCTGAATAAGTAGTTTTTGCTTCTTCTTATTTGGTTGTTCTTCATTTCTTTCTACAATAGACTATCTGTCATCACCAGTGGCCACAAAGAGCTAAATGTCCACTTACTACTTTTAGCTATATATCCGTTTAATCAGGATCTGAGATATTGAATAAATGAGCTACTATGCTTTTGAGTTAATGTGTATGTGAATGTATGTGTGTGTGTGTGAGAGAGAAAGAGACAAACAGACAGAAAAGAAAAAAACAGAGTGAGAGACTGAGTTGAGTATTTAGGAGTAGGAGGTTGACACTGAGCATTCATCATTTGTATTGAGTACCCACCATGTGTCAGGCACTGTGTAAGTCCTTTGTGATGGATAGTAGATAAGCCAAAGATTCTCATCCTCATGGAGCTTACATTGTAGAAAGAAACAGACAATAAACAATTAACATGATAAATAGATGAATTCTATAGTATTTTAGAAGATGCCAGATACTATTTAAAAAGACAAAGGTAAGGTAAGGAGGCTGTTAGAAGACAAGGTAGGGAGTAAATTAAATAGGTGGTCAGGGAAGCCCACGTTGTGTAAAGGTTATAGTTGAGCAGAAACTTCAAGAAGGGGATGAAGAGTCAAAATAAGCAGATACATCTGGAGGAAAGGTCTTTTTGGCCAAGAATAGCTAAAACAAGGGTCTAAAAATGGAAGAGTGCCTGGTGTGTTCGAGTAGTAGCAAAGTGATGAGTGTGGCTGGAGTTGAGTTGTTGAAGGGGAAGAGAATAGGAGATAAAATCCAGAGACAGAAGGGTGCATGTGGGGCAGAGGGAGAGAGTGCTCTTAGGACATTTTAAAGAAGCTTGCTTTTTGTCTGGTGGAACCAGGCTTGTTGCAGAGTTCTGAAGAGACAAATGACATAAGTTTAAAACTGACCCTCTGCAGCTGCATTGAGAATAGACTATGGGGGGAAATAGTGGCTTAATTTCCTGTTTACATTTAAATATTTGTGTGTGCAAGCATATAGACATTTGCATAGTGGCTAAGACTGTAACTAGACAATTCTGGAAACACAAATTCCAAAGATACTAGAAACCTGGCTCTCTTACAGTTTTGTTTTCCTTTTCATCTTCTCCCTATTCTATTCAACTAGAGATCAGGCCAAGACAAGCTACCCTTCTCTCTAATTCTGGTTATTCTAGAAATCTAGTGAGCTTAAAAAAGAACCTTTGGCCTCAAATACACTTATATTCAAATAAAACATTCCAATAATATCCCCTTAAATTCAAAGTCTGATTTATAGATAAAATGATGTCTGCATCCACTTTACAGTTTTTAGTCTATGTAATAATTATACCCAATATCAGCCCACTGTAAAGAATTAACCAAATGTATTAGGAAAAAGTAAGAATTATTCAAGGAAATTGCATAATATACATTCTAATGCAACTGTGATAACTGCTAACTTGTAAGAGGAAAAAGCTGGAAGAGAAGTTTGATTTAAATCTTAACATCAATCTGGAGCTCAAGAAACTTACTCACTCAGACCCTTGTTCATGGCCTATGCCAGAAAACTTTTGTTAGATGGTAAGGTGATGCTTAGAAGGAAGATATTGGACTGACATCAACAGCAAAATACATATGCACAGAAAGCTAACTAGTGCTATAAATGACAAACAGAAAAATGTGGTTCAGCAGAATGCATTCCCTGACAATTCAATCTATTTTCTAACTAATCTCATGTGAAGACAAATTTTAAATGGAGGAATGTAAAATGTCTTACTATTTGGCATTAAGATGCCTCTTTCTATTTTCATTGAAAATAAAAATGTAGGAATCCGGAAAGAATCCATGTCCAGTTAACCTGGTTATGGCCCATTAACAAGGCATTCCTTTCCAACCATAAACATTTCCTGATGGTTGAGAGATATTCCAAGAGTATAACCCATTTAGATATCCAAATTAAATAACAAAGAGCCTTCTTCACTTCACTAAGTTCTCTGACATCAGTTTAATGACATACTTGTAGACTACAAAATGGCCATTATCATTTTTGGTCTTTTTCACATACATACTGTTTGGGTGAAGGAAAAGGGACAAGATGGAGGAAGGTGAACAAGATGGAGCAGTCCCTGTTGTTTCCGGGTTCTTCTTCACAGATTTTCCCACGTCCGGGAAAAGAACCAAATCAACTGAGCATGCACAGAATGACGTCAAGCCGAGGACACCGAAATTCAAGAAGCCGCTCCTACACACACGCCCGGAACTCCTCCACTTCCAGCTCCCAGGCATAAAAGTCCGCCGCCCGCCGGAGCCGGGGTGACTTCTTCGGCCCCGCATTTGTGGACCGGAGAACATCACCTGAGAGCGCCGGCGCGACTTCCCTGGCCCCCCACTCCTGAGGACCAGAGAACTTCACCCGAGAGTGTATGCATATTTGCAATAGAAAACTGCCACTTTCTTGCGTACTTTGGCCTCATGTTTAATTACTTAGCTCTCCTAAATTAAGTTACATTAAATTAAATTAAATCAAAACACATACTTTTAGAAGAACTAAAATTATTTGTTTAAATTTTAAATACACATACGTTTCAATTAGACACTGTATAAAAGTTAAAATAGATATTGTGAATAACCCTCAATTCATAAAACTCATGCAACATACAGGTAACAACCTATTAAGCTCCAAGGGACTATAAATAGCCTGATTAAAATCATTGCCTAAAATAATTTAATTCTTAAATATAATTTGCAAATCTTATTTCCTTTCTTTGTTTTAAGACCTTTTAGTGGAAAAAGTATTAAACACAAAATGAGGACTCTGAAGGCAGCATTCAAAGGATCTAAAATTATCTCCCATTATGTAGCAGAGACTGCTTCTTCTTCTGTTAACTTATTACTGACCGTGGCATGTGGTGCCTAGAGGAAGACCATATTTCTAGTCCTGTCTTGCAGTCAGGTGTGGCCATGTAACTAAGTTGTGGCCAGTGGAATGTGAGAAGAACTGATGTGTGAAATTTCCACAAAGTGATATTAAAGGAAAGGAGTGTGTCTTCCCATTCATCCTTCTTCTCCATGCTAGCTAGAATGCAGAAATTTTGGACACGCAGTTAAGAGCAACACTCAAGAATGGAAGAGTGGTGAAACAACAAAAGAGAAATGAGGACCACTGACAGCTCTGTGAAGCAGAACTTTGATGCCAGCGGGGACTTTTAGGTAAGGGAGAAAACAATTCCAGTCTTTTAAACCATTATTTTGGGTGTCTGTCTCCTGGCAGAAATTATATCACCAATAACACACATTATGGACATATCCTGTGTAGCTGAGAGTAGAGATGTAAGAATCAATGTGTAGTGTAATGGAAAGCATATGAGACATAGTATCAGTATGTCTGAGCACAAGTCTCAGTTTGTTCACTTTAAATAGCTGCTAATTTATGGAAAATCAGTTAACTTTTTTGTTCTCTCATCTATAAAGTGATGATAGCAAAAGTTATTTCATCATTTTGATGAGAGCAAAAACGTCTTATAAGATTAATCTATAGAATTATTTGTCTCTATAGTGATATGCCTGTCTTTAACATTATCATCTATAAGCACTCATGAAAATGTTTTCGTCTAATATAATTTTCTTCTCATGTACACACAGAATCCATTTCCATGAATTGTAGTAGTTGACTTCAGTTTTCATAAAAAGTCTAATTTACCAGGTTAGACCACAAATACTAATGGATCCGTAAACATTCTCTCAATCATCTATGAAAATGGAGGTGGATAATGATATGAAAACATAGAAGTAATTTCTGTTTATGTTTAAAATCCATTTTCTTAATGTGGAAATGAACTTTTTTAAAAAAATCTGAGATGCCATTGAATTTTATTTGAAACTTATAAACCAAAAGTAACCATGAAGATCTAATTCAGAAGAAGCTGGAGATTCATTTTACTTAATCTTTACTGGAGCTCCAGTGCCACACTCTGACACTGGGACATGAACAGTCCAGGCCTCCTCACAGTATTAAACATCATGTTGTGAGGAAGGATGTAGCAAAACTCACATATTAAATTAGTGCAGGCATAGTCCTCACTATCCTGGCCTCATGAGGAAAACAGGGGAGCAGGCGTGGGTGAGCAATAGGATGTCAAGCAGGGAAAGAGATGGGTGGCAGTCACAAGACCTCTACCACTTTACATAGATCAATTATTTAGGGTCCTCGGGTTAATCAACAAAGATGTTCTCCTAAAAGAAGTTTACCTGCTGATCTAAGCAAAGAGACTAGTAAAATGGACTTGGATTGAAATGGAAAAATAGAAAGGATGTATCCATTATCATTCTTTATAAGGGCATGTAAATATATATACACAAATATGTATAACATATCCTCTTGTAAGCTTACTATATTTGAAGTTTCAACCTTTGTAAGTTGACTGATGGGTGTCAACAGAGCTAATTAAACATTTCCAGAAAGTGCAGAACTGAAAGGGACTTGGAGGACTCATCTGTTGACATTTAAGTATCTACGGTGCAAAGTGGAAAGCAAGATTTGCATCCAACAAGGCCACCTGGTTAATCCAGCAGCTTTTATAATCCAGCAAATTGTTCTTGTTCAATAGTGCATTTTTATGAAAGTAGGTGGATGTTATAATCAACTTTTCTCTCATCTCCCCTGCGTTGGAATAGCTCCATTGTAACAGCTGGTTCCCTCTTTACTGCTGAAGTAAAACTGCATGTATCTTGACACAGGCAGGCAGCACTTGGCTGTGGAACGTTAAGCCTTCCATCAGGTTATTCCCTCAGTTTCAGTCATTGGCTTAAATAGGGCTGTTTCTTCCAAGCTCAACAACATAGTATCCAAACACTATTTCTCCATTAGTCACCTGGTCTCGCACTCCAAAATGCAATGCAGACTTGGAAACAAGTGTGTATCCATGACCTTTAACGTCTAACATGGTCTGGTGGAAAGCATATTGGAAGAATGGTAGTCTCACCAACTTGCTAGGTGACCTTTGACAAATTAATTGACCCCAGTGTGCTTCATTTTCCTTTCTACACAGGAAACATAAATGCAATAATACATAGTTCCCTGCCCTATCTTCAGGAATTTTGTAAGGTAAAATGAAATAACTGTTTACATTCTGTTTTGACATGTTCATGTTGAAATAGTCCACTTTCTCTGCTGGTAGAATCATGTCACCAAATTTATAATAAAAACTGTTGGAAAAGGGTTTAGTGGAAACACAGTTTAATTTTACTATCCGGAACAAATTTATTTCATTCAGTGATGGTGCCTGGAATGTTTTAAAATGGTAGAAGCACAAGATTCAGAATTCAGACCCAGATTGTAGTTCTAATGCAGTTACTTTAAAAGTCTCTGCTCTATACATCGAGGTCCACTGATGCTCTTCCACCTCATCCTTAGCTCAGTACAATATAAGAGACAATTGTGGCCAATGCAGACAGCAAAAGCCAGACAGATTCTTTTTTTTTTTTGAGACAGAGTCTCACTCTGTTGCCCAGACTGGAGTGCAGTGGAGCGATCTTGGCTCACTGCAATCTCCACCTCCTGGGTTCAAGCCATTCTCCTGCCTCAGCCTCCCGAGTAGCTGGAACTACAGGCACGTGTCACCACACCTGGCTAATTTTTTTGTCTTTTTAGTAGAGATGGAGTTTCACCGTGTTAGCCAGGATTGTGTTGATCTCCTGACCTCTTGATCAGCCCACCTCGGCCTCCCACAATGCTGAGATTACAAGTGTGAGCCACCGCACCTGGCTGCCAAGGGCTGATTCTTACTCCCCAAATCCAGTAACTGACAGACATCTGTTGTACTCTCACACCGCTCAGTCTGTCTACCTTTGTGCAAATGAGATCCAGAAAACAGGATTACCAGTTAGAAAAGATAGGTGTGTGCACTTCAAGTCACAGCACTACCAACTCCGAACCCCTTTTGAATGTAGTACAGTTCTCATTCAGCTCCAGAGGTCTGATCAAAGTCCAACCCTAGCAAAGTTTCTGGCATAAAGTGGAAAATCAACACTTGTGAATGTTAGTGCAACTTTCTTCTCTGCTTTTATTTCTCCGCCCTCCTCCCTAAAACTGGCTCCTGATCCTCGCAAATTGAAGTCTAAGTTCCTGACTTACAGAATGTGTGCTTTAAATGACAGCTATGCACTCTTCTGACAACTGTTTCTGAATTCCCTAAAATTACGCTCCAAATTTCAAGTGAAAATACCTGGATCTCATCATTTAGAGAATCCTAATTTATACTTTCACATCCTCTGGAAACCAAAGGCCTGATCACTGGAAGCTCTGAAGTAAAATTTTAAAGCCAGACTAATTCTCTAGTCCCTATTCCATTTTAATTTGTAAATCTCACACAGAGCAGAAACTCCTCCTGGGCCATTCAAAAACATGTATTTCTCACCCCCTGTGTGTTATGAAGATAAATTATTGGTAGGATTTTAACTATAGGTGGGATAATAATGACTACCATTTACTTAAAATTTGCTATATTAGGCATTGTTCTTAGTATTTTTTTCATGCTATCTAATGTCTTAGCTGTTTGGATATTTTTATTACGTCATCGAGGGAAGATTAAAGTAGTGTAAGCAAATGAATGACATGGTATCACCCTAAGACCTGGGCAAAAGGGACCACTGACTTGGAACTATGCATCTTACAAACATATACACAAATTTTATTAAAAGACATGTGGACTCCTGGTGTAATAATTTCAGTTTGCCTGGAACTTTCCTGGCTTTGGCACTGAAAATCCTACATCCCAGGAATGCCTGTCCCTTAGTCCTAGGCAAATCAGAAAGGCTGGTCGACCTAACCTCTGTCACTGGCTATCTGGCTCTCAGTGCTGGCACACTGTGACCCATAATCCTAAACATACACTCTTGTGAATAAACCCATTCAGGCTCCAGAGAAATGTTTCTGCACATATTTTCCACACATTCTTGAATCCAAAGGCGGCTGCATCCAAAAGCCATAGAGGCTCATAAGGTTGTGCCACTGGATATATTGTAGACAAACACTACTTTGCAGTATGTGCAGAATTTGACCTGCAAAAATACTTAAATGAGAGAAAACGGCGAATTTTTGCAACTTGTCAAATCTTTCCCTTTAGACATCAAAAATATAATAGATACTTGAAATCATTTTATTGCTTTCCAGTAGTGTCAAGCATCCGTTTTCTTGCTTCTCAGTGTATTTCAATTCAAGATATGGAAGCACTCATGAAATAATACGGTATACACAATACTTACATATGGCAACTGAGGATTATTTCACATTTTTCAATAATTTATAAGCTGGTTGTGGTGGCCCACCCCTGTAATCTCAACGCTTTGGGAGGCCAAAGCGGGAGGATCACTTAAAGCTGGGAGTTCAAGATCAGCCTGGGCAAATATATATCAAACAATTATAACTCATAAAATTATTTAAGAAGTAAGCATGATACACCATAAAAAAGTGTAAGTGTGACACCAAGTCTTTAGCTTAATGTGTGAATTGAAATGTTACTTTAGGAGAAGGCAAAAAATGTGATGTGATTAATAGTGACTTTATATAATGACATTAAAATGTTTTATAATATTTACTGCAATCATAATAATTTATTATGTGTAACCCTACTTCAAAGTTTAAATATAAAATATTTATTTCTGATTTAAGTATTTATTTAAGAATTTTATTTACAATTCCAAGTGCTACTGTCTCCAGCAGAGAAAGGTTTCTCCAAATTGCTATTAATAAAAAGTTATTCAAGAACTACAGCAATTCAAAGAAGGCTTGCTAATTTGGTGTTGTTTTCAACAGAGCATAGATTACAAGAAAATATTGATATTAACAATATAATTTACAATTTTTTATAATGAAGTCCTAACCTAAATTTTATTGAAAAAATAAAATAATTATTGAATCATATATAGTAATATACAATTGACTACATATTGAATTATATAGAGTAAAATATATATTACTGAATATATATATGTTACTGAAGTAGACATATGCAAATATTATCATCCCAACATCTGAAAATCTAGATATGGGCAACAATAATTCATTTATTTATCTTTAATATTTTGTCAAACATTAGTTACTTAAAATATAGCTTTGCAATATATTATGACTTTATTGGTATGAAAATATATTAAGGTAGGAGGAAATAATTGATTCTATATGTCAGTTTGTTACATGTATTTATCATATCACTTTTAAATATTTATATATACAATAGGTGAGTCCCCAAGTATACTCTTCTTCCAAGCTCCCACTGTTAGCAGTAGACATGGGCACAGGTGACTAAATGTACATTTGGAAAAATCACTCTGCCAATAGTTTAAATTCTGGGCTTGAGGAGAATTGCATTAGAGACAGAGAGAAGATTTTGCAGTAATCCCAAACTCATGGATGAGATTCTTGTCTTGGGTGACTGAGTGGATTGCAGTGTGATGTGGTGAGGTGCTAGAAAACTCTGGAGGACTAGAGGGTTGTTGGATGAACATGATGAATAACACGTTGGGTAATGTGGAGTTTGAGGTACCTGAAGAAAATGTTAAGAGAAAAGATATGTGTGTGTGTACAAAACATACAATTTATATGTATGCATATATTTAAATACATACATAAATGTGTGCATATATGTTTACATGTATGCGCACATATATATGCATGTGTATATCTATGTATGTGACTAGAACTTAGAAGAGAGAGATCTGGGCTGTACGTGTGCCATTCTGTATCATCAAGATGAGTATTGATTTCACAAACAAAGAATGTGTATAGTATAGAGTATAGCATGTCAGAAATGAAGGAAAGAGCTAGTTTCAAAAGAAAAGAGGGAGTTAACTAAGTCAAATGCTGTAATGTATCAGAAAATGTTAAGAAATTATCAATGGAGGGCATTGAGCACAGAAAGAAAATTGAAGTGGCAAACCATAAATAGAAGATAAGTAATTGGATTCTGAGGTTAGCCTGCTTTTCTTAGAAGTTTAGCAATGGATGGAGAAAGGATTTTCTTTAGTGTAATTCTGATGATTTGGCAATGCATGAGAGAAGGTTCCAAGAAAGATGTATTATTGTTTTCCAAGGTGCCAGCAGTGCAAGGATGTTTATATTCCAAGATGCAGGTGAGGGAGATGGGAGAGAGTACTGATGACCAATAGTATAAAGTCTCAAAGAAAGCAAGAAGGGAGGGTATTCAGAGCAAACATGGAGGGACTCACCTGTGGTAGAAGAGAGACCATTCCATAGAAATTGTAGAGAAGAAGGATAAATGGGTGTGAACACTTGTTTAAATAGAAGTTTTTTGGTTACATTTATGAGCAGCCCAGTTGAACCAGTTTATGCAAAAAGAGAGAATATAATGTTTAGAGGTATCTCCTCAGACCTCAGAGTAGGAAACACACCTCACTAGAGACTGGAAATAGGAGCCAGAAACTCTTCAAGATTCAAAATCCCACTCTCTAGGGCTGTGGGTCTCTCATTTCTGCTTCCCTTGGTAGCTCTGCTTCAATGCCACATACCCTGCTTTTTTATGTGCACATGATTCCTGAGTCTACGTATAGCAGTTCAAACAACCATCAGAGACCACCTAAAGTCTCTAAAACCAAATTTCAAATTCTCAGAAGAGATCATCTAATTAGCCTAACTTGAATTGCTGATACACTCATCTGTGATCAGACAAACACTAAGAGTTATGTGATAGAGTTTCAGCAACAAACATCCATCCCTTCAGGTAAATTTCCAAAATCCCCATCCTTGTCTTGAATAATTTATTACAATACAGATGAGTATTTTAGTGAGAGGGACAAGAGTTGAAAATATTTCTGTTAGATAGCCTCCATTTTATTATTGGGTTGGGAGGCAAGGTTTTCTACTGAGTATGATTGTGGCACTGAATATTTTTAGAACTTGGGGATAAGTGGTCAAAAAGGGTGTAGATATGTGTGTGTGTGTGTGTGTGTGTGTAATATAATTGTTGGGAGGTAAAAGGAGTGTCAAGAATAATAAAAATTAATATTTTAGATTCTTCCTATAATCTAGACACTTCCAAGTATCTTACATGTGATGATATCTCATTTCTAATTGTCATAAGCTATGCACTATTATTTTGAGGTAATACTATTTTGCCTATTTTACAGATAAGAGAACAGGGGCATCGAAGAGTTTAATAACTTGCCCAAGCTTATATAGGTAAGAAGAGTTAAAGCCAGAAAATCTGATACCTACCTAAGCATACTCTTAACCACTATGTATACAGAAAGATCTAGGTTAGGAAATTAAAAAATGATGTCAAGTTTGGCAACTTAATTATGGAAGTGAAAGGCAGACTGGAAGTACTTACATTTTGGCTAACAGTGCAAAATTACGATATCAAGCACAAAAGATTCATCAGGTCATTCTCTCACCAAATTCAAGTGTCAAAACAAGATGTGCAATAACTGTACCTTAAAACCCTCAGGCTGAAGACTTTCTCAGCATTTCACAGAAGGTTCTGGTGAACAGGTGTTACATAAATTAAGGGTAAGGGGTAGGGTGAGGAATTCTAACACTAGTTCAAGAGCATAATCAACAGAATTAACTGTTCTAGACAACTTCACACTCTTTTAAAAAGAAAGGCTATATTCTTCTCTTCTCCAACGGGTTTAAATATTCAAACACTTTTTAAGTAATTCTAGCCTAGCTGTGCATCTGGCCAAATGAGCTAACACTTTTCCCAGCCTACTTTTCATAAACATCTCCCAATAATTTTCACATTCAATAATATAGTCCCAGGAATCAGAAGTTTTGTGAGGGGGTTGGTCACTCTAGGGAGATTCTTCAAGCAATCGCTGTAAACAGGCACAGATGCTTCCCTTTCTTCATATGATGAAGATCAGAGATCCAATCTTATTAGAAAAGCTAAAGACGCATCATTCATCCCCATTGGAATGGCAGGTTTTGCAGCAATTGTTGCATAGGGATTATACAAATTGAAGAGCAGAGGAAATACTAAAATGTCCCTTCATCTCGTCCATATGTGTGTGGTAGCCCAAGGCTTTCTTGTAGGAGCAATGACTGCTGATATGGGCTAGTCCACGTTTTGAGAATTCTGGGCAAAACCTAAGCCTAAGAAGAAAAGAAGCTGTCTTGGTCTTGTTGGAGGAGCTTGCTTTAGTTACACATCTCATTACTGAACTTACATACTAATGTTGAAAATGAACTATTTGAATGGGTTCAGATGGTAACAAGGCATTTTGAATATTGGCCTCCTTTCTTGCAGGCTTAATTTTCCTGGTGACCGAATTACTAGTGACTAGCTTACCAACTAGGTCATTGAGGGGAGTCAAGTTAACACAAAAGAAACCTGTCACCTAAATGCACTTGATAGTGTTGAAATGTCCACCTTCTTAAACTGTTAAGATGAAATTATTTCCAAAGAAGATAGCAGGCTAACCCTGAAATACTCCCAGTTTGCTGCAGAATCTTGCATGTTTTGGATGTTATATAAGAGTCCTATTTGCCCAGTTAATTTAACTTTTTTCTACCTGTCTTTTGGACTGGCTGGCTCTTTTAGAACTCTGTCAAAAAAAGTGCGTAGAAGAGAACCTGTAAAGCCTCCCACAGCTGAAAGTATATATGCGTGTGTTTAAATCAAGTCTAAAAAGCTTATAATAGAGTTGCATACTAGTAGTATTTATTAAAGAATAGTAATTGTAAACATAACAGCTTATGGATTCTAGTTTAGTTCTTTTGTAATTGCAGAATTATATTTTTACTGCTGTTATATTAGAATAATATTTAAATGTCATCTTGAAATAGAAATATGTATTTTAAGTGCTAATGCAAAGGTAAATGAACACTTTTTAAATGTATGCATTGCTTATTTTCTCCATAAGAATTGTAAACATTAAACTAAACAAATTACCTATAATGGAATTGATTTGTGAGAATGCTGGTTTGGCCAGACAGTATACACAAACTTTTATCCACTACAGAATGCTATTACACTTGTGAAATTCTCTTGTCTAACCTGAATTTACATTCCATGGTGATAATGTGGTATATGTATTGTTATTAAAGTAAGCGACCGTGTCAAAAAAAAAAAAAAAATCCAAGATCGATTAAATCACATAATCTGTGTGACCATTAGTACCTTCACTTGTAAAATATAAATAAATGATACAAACTTCAGAGTCATAAGGGAAAAAGTCAAACCATGCATATAGAATATTTAAAGAAAACACTGAATGAACAAAAATTCCTTTTATTAATGAATAATAACAACTTTCATATATGGAGCCCATGTGATGTATACAGCATTTCATTTTGTATATATATAAATTATTTATATATATATAATTGAATCCTGTGTATATCATTAAATCCTACATAACAAACTTTAGACACAGGAATTATAGTATCTCAGTTTTACAGATGTGGAAAATTAGGCTTACATGCCAAACACTAAATCATGGAGGTAGGGTTCAAACACAGTCTGTCTGACTTCATTATACTATTCCAACTGATGAAGGATACTTTGGGTAAACACCACTACTATATAACTGTAAGCAGAATTATTACAGTCCATTGGTATAGCAGGTCTCAAACTGTAATGCCCTTAGCTATCTGACTTGAATAGAAACAGTTTAATGCAAAAAAAATAAAATAAATAAATAAATCAATAATAAATAAATAAAAGAAAAAGAAAAATACAGTAAGACCTAGGAAAACATTATACACAATATTTCTTTTAGGCATATTTATTCCATGCTAAAATAACTGCCTCCATGCAGCAGACATATATGGAGTCACATATTGAGTGACTATAGGTCCCAGGTTCCCCAAGACAGTTTTGATTTTTGATATTGCTTTTGCAAACTCGAATATCTTTTACTTTCACAGGTGTCATGATTTGGAACCAGAACGGTAGTGCGTGCCTGTAATCCCAGCTACTCAGGAGACTGAGGTGGTCAGATCACTTGGTCCCAGGAGTTTGAGACCAGCCTGGGCAACATAGTAAGACCTGACCCTCTACCCCCAACAAAAGGTGTCCTGATTTGGACAATGAATTGTATGAACACTCTACTTTCATGTTTCTTGGTAAACCTAGAGGGGTTATATCTTACCATGGCTTCTCTCAGTGATGGATCCATTTGGACTTATCAGGCGGTACCGTCTCAAAGTCAGTAGAATATCTCCTGAACATGATAAAGTGTTTAGAGTGCTTCCTGTGTTCTATAACTCTTCAAGTGGATACTTAGGTTAATTTTAACTTAGAGACATAGAAATCAAACATTACAGGAGCAGCAATTAATATCCCTATATTGTTATAGAAACATAATTTTTTTTGTATTGCACATTTCAAATGTCATTCCAGTTAATTTTGACTACATAGTTAGTACAGGATAATCTATGATAAACATCCCTACTGAGACATTTCCTGAAATAAAACCTTGTCTTTTAAAACTTTTCACGGTCAAAATAAATTCTTTATTTGACTTTAATGGTTACACTGAATTTCAAACTTTCCCTTGGTACTGTTCTTTGCATAGTGAATATTGTGATTTCTTTCACCCAAGGCTGTGCAATTCAGATCTTATAACACTTGCAGCTTCATTATGTCATATTTAAAAAGTGATTATCTTTTCTTCTTATTCTTTTAATATATTTTAATGTATGATATCGATATGAGGTTTTAAAAGTGTGACAGAATAAGTAATAACAACCAGTGTGAATTGTGCTTGATTTTGAGGCCTTCCCAGTCAAAAAAAAACCTACTTATTCCATTCTTCAAATTAAAAAGATTAAGTTAGAATAATGATTTATATCAACTTGGAGTTTAGATCAAGTATTTTTAAGAACACTGTTTTAACCAAAAAGAAAAAAAAACAGTAAACAATTTAAGAGAAACCACTTTGATAAAGTAACATTAAACTGTTGAAATAAATATAAATTCAAAAGAAAGAGTTAAATAATATTTACTAATACAAAAGTTGAAACTGGTGCATCTTCGAAAACAAAACACATTTTTTCTGAGTTTGATACACAGAGCTTCCCAGTAGAGGGCTCCACAATACTGAAGGATGTTCACTGAGGCGGTACCTTTAGTGAAGCCATTTTATGATTATATACAACATAGTAAATAGTATTTGAAAACTCAACCCATGCCATTTGCCACCACCCCATATATACTATATTCAGACTTTTAAAAAAAAAAAAAGAAAGAAAGAAAAAAGTAATCCAATGCAGATTACAGTGGGATCATTAGTTTGATTTTAACAATCTTGAAGTGTATGTAAACTAGCTGGTTTCTCTGGACACATGTCTGATGATACAAAGCCGTCTACTGTCTGAGCTGCAGGACACATGTGGACAATAGAAGCTGTTTCCTTGGAAACGACTATGTGAAAGCTCTTGGAATATCTCTCCTCCCCAGGAGTTAATTTGTTTCAGATGGGGAAAGGTGATTTCTTATGAGAAAGAGAGAGAGAGAGAGAAAGAGAGAGGTTCTTAGGTTTTCTTTTTTTTTTCTATCATCACTATTAATATTTTTCAAAAATGTAGAGTAGATAACAACAGCAAGACTAAATATTAATGAAATTGTCACCATCTAAGATTATAGCTGTGTAACAGTTCTGGCCTGTTATAGAGGAAACAGAATAGGGATGAAATAGGAAAATCTCCTAATTGAACCAAAGTAGTCCAAAGTGTGTTGCCTACCCATTCCAGTTCTCTGGACAATTTCCAGTGCTCTGCTTCTCTTAATGCTAATCATTGTAAAGTGCAGATGTTTACTACATGGTGATAATTACCTATAAAAGATAATGAGCTGTCATACAATAGAGAGGACATTTCTGACCCGTTGATTTGAACTTTTTTCTGGTTGTAGTGAAGTATTGGTCCTACAAAATCCTCTCTTGCTTGCCCTTTCTCCCTATTTGTTCCCTCTAGCTTGAATTAATTAAGAAGTGTTTTGTGTTCATACCCATGGAAGCTTCCTCAATTCTAGACATGTAGTAGTAGGTCTTGAGTAAGGCTCTATTAGTTGATTGGTCAGTTGTTGGCATTGCTGACTATGGTTGAGTTGTGGTTTAGACCTATAGAATTGCATAAAGCAAATCAGTCCATATGTGGAAAACTTAGGTCCTATTCTTTTGTATCACTTTTCTAATGAACAAAGTTAACCGACAGCAGAGATCTCAACACAAATTAAGAAGACTCAACCAAAACAAAGCACGCTAAATCATCTCAGTACATAAGTTTGTCAAGAGCAATGACTGTGTTAATTAAATTTTATAAAGCTTCTTAGCTTAACATAGTCTAACGTAACAAAGTGTAAATTAACCTAAAATATTTGAAATTACAATCAAAACCGGGTGTCTTCACTCTAAATTCATGGGAAAATGATCCAGCACTTGAACAGAGGGTAGTGATACTATCTCTTACCTTTTTCTATAGATTTTCAGAAATGTGAATTCACATTTTCTGCAACTCTTCAAACTCTCAGAGAAAAATAAATAACTGGTTTAATAAAGCCCTTGCTATTTAATTGTATTTTCATAAAAGATTCTTAAATAATTTCTATAAGAAAGAAGAAAATATTAAATTATGGAGATGTTTGTTGTCAGTCAGAAATTCTCAATCTCATGCTAAATAAAGTTCTTGTGAGATATTCTAAAACAATAAACACAAAATACTATATAGAAAAATTATTATTAGGTACACCATGGATATTTTGTTTACTTAAGTAGCTATAACATATAGCATAATTATTAAGGGGTTATTATACTTTGTTTATGATAGTTATGAAATTATTAAGTATCACCAAGTTTCATAGAAAAGCAACTAAATCACAAGTTCACAGACACACTGATATTCATAAAAGAAAGACAAATGTTCCAAAAAACATAATTTTTTTTGGCTCCTTTATCCACATATATAATCTAGAATAACATGAACATGTAGTTATTCACAACTTAGGCAACAATAATGTTTGGTCATATTTAAGGAAATGGAACGTCTATCCTATTTAATACCTTATGCTTACCTTTCAAAATAAGAAACAATGAAATCTCTGTGTTCAGGGATTATAAAACAGTAAGGCAGGGGTAAAATTCATAATTCTGGGCAGGCCACTTTTTGAAAAAGGACTGTATCATAAGCCTAGCAAGATGTTTCCCTTTTTTCCAAAGCCATTTCTTAAAAGAGAGATTTTTTTTTTTTTTTTACATAAAATTTGGTTAGGAAGAAATAGCTCTATGCTGCATGATAATGCATTCATGGAATCCATCATTAAAAGAAATGTTCTTCTAAAATATAAAACACAAAAATGTTTCTCCTCCTTTTCATAAGTTGATACTATGCTTTCTCTGAAAATTGAAGTTTGTGGGTTTTATGCCTGTGTATGCATGAGAAAAAGAGATAACCAATAGGGATGAACATAGACTGTTACACAAATTACACATAGCTATAATGCACATATTCATTCATTTAACAATAGTTACTGAGTTTTTATTTGTTCTACATACTGTTGTAAATGCTTGGGAAACATCACTCAATGGATAAATATCTTAGACTTTATATCACTTTTGTACAAATGAGAAGACCTCATGGTATTAGACCCGGAGTGCTACCATTATACTTCTATTGTTTGCATGTGTTGAGAGTGTCAATAACCAACCTCGACAGCTCTTGAATTTGGAGTGCTAATTCTTACCCTGGTTTGGTGGGCTCAGATCAGTCCTCCTTCTCTGACTAAACTCTATCTCATTACCGCTATCACTATCATGGTACTATCTTGGCTTAGTAAGTCATATGTATAGAAATGTACCACTGAATATGCCTGTGTCCTATGTACTGCCTAGAGAGAAAAGAGAGTTGGACTGAAGTTTAGACCAAATCCTGTGAGTGGGGGCTGGTATCAAAATGCACCAAGGGTAATAAGAATTTCAAACCAAAGCCAACAATGAGGGAGGTAAAATGTTGAATAGGAGGTGGCGATATCAAAACAACTCAGAGGCACAAATGAATAATGCCATGGTGGGCTTCAAACAACATCTGCTCTTCCCCAAAAACTATACTTTGTTAACATGGCTCTTATGTAGTGGTAAGGCCTGACATTGTATTTGCTACAGCTTGTTGCATGTCCTTCTTCATAGGTTAATATACAGTTAAGGGATACCTTTTTATGAAAGTGTCATATTCTATTAGAAACATGACTCATTAGAATGTAAGCTCTGAATGAGTGAGGGTTATGTCTATCTTATTTACAGCTATGCCCCCAAGACCTAAAATAATGCTTTGCACGTATAAAGTGCAAATAAATTTGTTCGTTAAATAAATGAATAAATCCATAGCTGACATTTTTATCTATATACCAGAAAGACAGAGTCTAAAATTAATACAATTATCTTTTACACAAACTATCTTTTAAAAATATTATATAGCAAGTAACGTAGTTCAATTGCTTAACTACATTTATAACTGGTTTGTTTTGGAGGGCACAATTGAAAAATTAACTAACCCACATGCAAGTTCTGCCTCCAAATATAGCAATTTTTTTCTGAAATTTGTTTTTGAATGGCTGAGGAGTAAGTTTGACTACACTGGTTTTGGTCTAAAGCACTGGGTTTTGATCTATTTGCATAAGAATTTGTCTGCATCTACATTCTTACCAAGTACTTTTCCTGTTAATTTCCCGGTTTTCTCTGGCTCTTTTTGATATTTTTTCATTCAGGCCCTAAATGTGAGCCTTTTCCAAGATTCTTTCCAGACTCTGACTTTGATCATTTTGCACATCTTTAAATATAACCCACATGCAAATTCTATCCTAAAATGCTCACAGTAGCTTTGATTTGTCATCACAGTGTGGTATTGCTATCCTGCCTTCAGGTCAAAAAACTAGATATGTCTTCTCCATTCCCAGTCATTCTTCTTCTCTTGAATTTAATGTTTCTCATATTGTGTCACTATTTTCCCCGTAATCCAAGATTAAATCCTTATAGACGTATTATACATCTCCTTAAAAATCTCAGGTAAATTCATGATTGAAACAAAAAAACCTATCATTTCTTCCTCTGCCTCAGTCTCTCACATTTTTATCCTATTACTTTCATTTGTTACTTTTTCCATGTACAATTGTATAGTTTTTCAAAGTACATTTCATAATTCTTTCCTTCTCACATTACTTACACATTACTGTTAGTAAAACTTCTTAAAGTACTCCTTTGCTTAGCTTATGTACCTAATTCAACTAAAATATATATATATATGTATATATGTGTGTGTGTGTGTATCCTAAACTTGACTTTCCAGACCTTTTGTATTGAGGCTTCAACGTACTGTTTTAAATTTTGATCTCTACAAAATCGTTCTGTGCATTATACTTCATAAAATTCAAATATTTGTTTTCCCTCAAGCACCCCATGATATTTCCTAGCTCTGTGCATTTTTTTTCTATTATTCCTTTCATGGGGATACTCTTTAATCTCCCTTCTTCTACCTAAATGTATTTATCGGAATTTTTTGGCTTTTTCTTCACACTTCTTGCTTTAGATAATTATGGTTGTGACAAATTACCCCCAAACGTAGCTGCTTAAAACAACGAACATTTATTATCACATACTTTCTTTTCATCGGGAATTTGGGCACATTTTAGGTGGATGCCTCTGTCTCAGAGACTACAACTAGGGTGAAATCAAGGCATCAACAGGGGCTGCATTGCTCCCCAGGCTCAGCTGGAGACAGAATCTACATCAAAGTAGCATGTGTGGTTGTTGGCAGCACTCAGTTCGTGGTGAATTGTTAGACTGAGGGTCTGAGGTCCTCACTGGCTGTTTACTGGAGGCCACCTTCAGTTCCTTGCCACTACATATTGGAGTTCACAACATGAGCTTTCTTTTTCAGAGCAAGTGAGTTAGCAAGAGAAGCCAAAAAGATAGAAGCCAGCGTCATTTTGTAATGGAATCTCAAAAGTGATATCCAATCACCTTTGCAGTGTTCTATCCCATAGTAGAGTCACTTAGAAGGATTGCACAGGATGTGAATATTAGGAGACAGGGATCTTTGGGAACCATCTTAGATGCTGTCTACTAACCACATTCCTCAAATATCATTTCTTTCTTGTTTTTCTCAGGAAATGTAAACTTTTTTGGTCTTTGAATTCCTATATTAGTTGATTTGCTTCCATTTCATGCGACTAATCATTTTATCTTTTTATTTGAGTACTTTTAACATACTGGTTTTGACTATAGTATATCTAATTCTCAATGTATTTCTATCCCAATATTTTACACATAGTATTTTTGACTAAACATTGCTGAATGGCTTCTATCTCTATCATGATCCCTCCTAACAGGAGAGTCAAACAGAGTACCTTGGTACCTTTCTATTAAAACCCTCACCTCAAATATCATGAATACTCTAACTAGTAAAATCAACATAACTTTCAAAATACCCAGTGGTAGAAAATGTATTAAACTATCTCATTTTTATTTCACTTAGTGGACTCAAAACAAGCCATTGAAGTTCTTAACAATGTAATCTTTTATAACAAGCTCTAATATAATAAGATATTCTTGAAATTGAGAAACAGAACTAATGGCTCTGGGTTAGCGCTGTGTTTACATCACTTTCCACAAAAAGCACTTTGAAATTGAAAATTGACACATGACATCTTGAAGCAACTACACTACAGGGTTTATGTCTTCTGCCATTTAGATGCAAATTTTTCTTTAAAAAATCTAAAATGTATACAAAAGAAATTGGTACATAAGCTGACACCTATTTCTTCATAATAAAACCGAGTTCCATGCAATAATTTTATAAAAAATAGTGAAGCAATTTCATAAAATGTACTATAACAATGGACTGATATTAGCACCCCCCCCCCACCTCATAAAATGTGGGGAAGGGGAGAAATAATGACTTCTCACACGTTTCATTAGTCAAACAACATTCTGTACTATTTATTTTTATAAACTCTGCAGTAAAATTCCCTTTGTCTTTTAAAATAGTTTACAAATACATTATCTATAGTAGATTATATACTCTTGGCAGATATACTTTACTTGGTTTAAGAGAATCTAATACTAGCCAATCACAAATGAAAGTCTATTATAAACAAATTTCAAATAACAGTGTGATTATTTTCTTCTTTGAACATAGCAGGACTTTTTTTCTTTATTCATCCCTTTAAAATCATAAAAATAACTGAATATGCAATCAAATTTTAATATATCATATTATTTCTATAATCTTTACTATTAGCACCAAAGAATAGTACCATTATGCTTGATTTGAATCACTGATGATTTTTTGCAATAGCATTGTTAATTGGCAGGTCTACGGAATTGCTGGTGATGCTATAGAATCATTCGAAGAACTACATTGTCCCACAGGATACACAGAAGAACTGTCATAAACGAAATGCACCATCTGCTGCTGTTTAAATGAAATAGTGGTTTAAAAGCTTCACATAACATATACAAACTTCAGAAAACATATTTTTTACTACAAATATAAAAGCTATAAAATTTGATTCCAGGAAAAAAAAGGGGGGGGGGCAGGGAGGAAACCACAAAGTCTTTAAATTCCCTTTGAGACTGAGTTAGAATCCAGATCTTCCTGAATTCAATTCCTTTTAACATTTGCATCAGATCTTTAGTTGATCCGGTTTCCCAAAAGATATAAGTTTTGCTTTCATAATTCATTCTCAGTTTGGCCTGGAATAAGATAGCTTACCTCCACATTCCTGGCAAGAAACATTTCTTTGCTGGAAGAGAAGTTCACCTTTTAACTGAATGTTTGGCTAGAGATCAGGAAAAAATAAGATCTGATTTCTTTTACACTTGACTTCCCTTTTCATGTGAGCCTTACACAGAATTGTCTTTATTCTTCACTCTGTCAGCTAGAATATAATAAATTATGCCAGTTCCTGTTGATCTATCACCCTTAGGAATTCTTGAACATATCCCACAAATAATGTATCTTCCAGTTCATTGAAATCTAGCAGTTTGAGAATTCATTCATCTCAAACAAAGGATGTGAAATGTGCCTTTTTCACTTCCTAAGAGGCCCAATGTACCAACCTTTAAACTGGTATTTGATTTTCCAGGCTTCTAATCAGTGCCAATGTTCTTTCTTTACAATGGTGCTGACTCCTCGGTTTTAGCTTCCTCTTTTTTGCCTTCTGGGCCTGCAAAATTCTCCCTTCCAATTTTTAAACAGCTATTACTTTGTTTACACAAGTTAACAATCTCCTACCAATTCTCCTTTCCTCAATAGCCTGGCCAGAAAGAGAAAGAATGGAAGGAAGGAGATAGAGAAGGCTGTGAATTCTGAAGCACATTTGTATAAAAAGAATGGTTCTATCTGAGCCAATTTAATATTGAGGCTTTACTATGTTAGTGTATAAAGGAGGTGATTGGCCTATCCATGTAAAAATTAATACTCATATAAAATAGGTTAAAATATGATATTATTTTAGCTTAAGATGAAGTAAGACAAACATACTAAGGAAGAATGTTGTTTGATAAAACTTACAAGTTGTTGAAATTATGTAAGTGATTGTTTTAGTTGACAGCATGGAATACAAAAGCTTACACTATATGAGAGTCTCTTCTTATTGCTCTGCTAGGAGAGAGAGGCTTCTTTAATACCACAAGCCCTCTATGGTGTCTAGTGCAATATCTTGAACACTGCAGGCTCTCAGATACTTGTTTAATTTTTTCTGAAGTGCAATTTTATTCGACAAAAAAATATAAGACAGAAGAAACCCTTGAAGATTCGGTAGTAACAAAGGTCTATGTAGTGTTTTCAGCAGAACGTTTGGAGAAAGAAGAAAAATAAAGACATGCATCAGACAGCGTTCAGTCGGAAAAGAGTAATTACACCAGATATTTTAATAGATAAAATTTAACATAGGAAATTGGTTAAACAAGTACTGGAGGAGTACAAAGGCAAAACACACACACACACACACACTCAGATAACACAAAGCAGTGATTTCAACAGGCAGCCTTCACCTGTAAGACTAATGGAACAAAGGGAAAAGATTGCTTATGAGGCCGTAGAAGCTTGGAGGCAGGTCTCCATGTACTGGGACCTGCAGTCTCTAAAGAGAGACGCTGTCCAGTGGGTGCTGGTACCTCTGGAACTCTGAGGAGGGGCCCCCTGAAGCAGAACCCACATCTCAGAGGAGCTGGACATCAGGTAGCTGGTACTAATATCTCAGACATGGTTGTTTAGGGCCTGTAAGTGAAACGAAGAAATAAAAAAGAAAGTGGAAATCATAACCAATGACCACTGGAAGCAGCTGCTGCTGCCTGAGGGGCATGAAAAATTATTGCTGACAGAACAACAAACAAAAAGAAATGAGCATTTCCCATCTTTCTCCTCCAAACTGTCTCTCCGCAGTGGCAGAACCTAACAGGAGATAGCTGGCAAAGTAGAAATGTAGTTTACAGAGTCCAAAATGCAGAATCACAAAACAGAATATAGAAGGTTGTGAAAGACAAGAGCTTAATCACCAACACAAGAGAGCAGAGAACCGACAGAACAAGCAAGGCATGCGATCTGATGCAAACAAACTGGCTGGGTGTGTATGGTGACCTGGGAATGTGGGAGGGAGGCTGGAGAAAGTTCCTTAGAAGTTCGAGAGGTCAGGAGGTTCTTTGTCCTTAGTAGAACCTTGCCATCTGGTTTAGACTTCTTCTTCCATATATTTGAAGTCCCTCTCCTTAACTAATCCCTTTGATAAAGTATAGATGGCTCTTTGTTGGCTATAGACTGAAATTCCACTCACGTACCCTCATGTTCATATCCCTTCGTGGTCTGACTCCTGCCTTCCTTTCCCATCTTGTCTTTTCTTCCTCATGAGGAAGGTCCATCTGCCTAAAACTGAACATGACGTGTGCATGTGAAAGCATTTGCACATGCTATTCTCTCTTTCCAATACACTCCAAGTACCATTCAGAAGAGAATCGAACTACCCACTTGAGATGAGCCCTGTCTGTGTGGCCCAGCTCTTGGCTTTCATGTCTGGTAAATGATGAGCATTCCTCTTTTCCCTTTTCTGACTTCATATCATGCCTCTCTCTCTCTCTGCATCAGCCATGCTTGCCTCTATGTTCTTGTCTCAGGACTTGGCACTGGTTTGACCTCTCCCTGAAAGTCTCTTCCCCCAAATTCTGTATGACTCACTCCTCCCTTTCATTAAATTTTTGCTCAAATGCCATCTTCTCAGAGAGGCTTTTCTTAATCATTGGTAAGAATGTTGTAAACCACAAACCCATTTACTTCTTCTTCTCTATCCCTATCCCTCTTGTATTTTATTACATTGTCCTTATCATGTTCTCATGTATTATGTAGCTGATCTGTAATATCTGCTCCATGAAGACAGGTTTTTTTTTTGTTTTGTTTTTGTTTTTGTTTTTTTTTTGTGAGCAACATGGCTGTTTATTTCACCTGGGTGCAGGTGGGCTGAGTCCGAAAAGAGTCAGTGAAGGGAGATAAGGGTGGGGCCGTTTAATAGGATTTGGGTAGGTAAAGGAAAATTACAGCCAAAGCGGGGTTTTTCTCTGGAGGGCAGGAGTGGGGGTTACAAGGTGCTCAGTGGGGGAGGTTTTTGAGGCAGAATGAGCCAGGAAAAGGAATTTCACAAGATAATATCATCGCTTAAGGCAAGGACCGGCCATTTTCCCTTCTTTTGTGGTGGAATGTCATCAGTGAAGGCGAGGCAGGGCATTTGCACTTCTTTTGTGATTGTTCAGTTACTTCAGGCCATCTGGGCGTATACCTGCAAGTCACAGGGGATGCGATGGCTTGGCTAGGGCTCAGAGGCCTGACATTCCTGCGTTCTTATATTAATAAGAAAAATAAAACAAAATAGTGTGAAGTGTTGGGGCGGCGAACATTTTGGGGGGGTGGTACGGAGAGAGAATGGGCGGTGTTTCTCAGGGCTGCTTTAAGCGGGATTAGGGGCGGGATGGGAACCTAGAGTGGGAGAGATTAAGCTGAAGGAAGATTTTGTGGTAAGGGGTGATACTGTGGGGTCGTTAGAAGAAACATTTGTCATATAGAATGATTGGTAATGGCCTGGATACAGTTTTGGATGAATTGAGAAACTAAAAGGAAGATACAAGGTCCGAATAAAACAAGCAGAAA
Organism: Theropithecus gelada; assembly: GCF_003255815.1. Classification (NCBI taxonomy): domain Eukaryota; kingdom Metazoa; phylum Chordata; class Mammalia; order Primates; family Cercopithecidae; genus Theropithecus; species Theropithecus gelada. Next base: position 77,484,194 of record NC_037676.1, read on the forward strand.
AATGGGTATTAAAGGACTAAGAATTGGGAGGGCCCAGGATGTCCAATTAGAGAGTGCCCAAGGGGGTTCAGCGTAATGACTTGCTTGGTTGGCAAGTTTTTGGGCTCTATCCTTGAGTTTTTTATGTTGTCATATACCAGGCCAGACTGATTTAGGTAAAAACAACACTCTTCATTTAAGCATATACAGAGTCCTTTTTCAGCAGTGAGTAAGTCAAGGCCTCGGCGGTTTTGGAGGACAACTGCAGCTAAAGAGTCAACTTGGGCCTGGAGGACTGATAAAGTTTGCGATATGTCTGCGATACTAGCAGAGAAGTCATTAGACAGGCTACGGAAGGTCGTGACAGAGGTTGAAATGCCTGCTATTCTAATACCGAGAGCAATAGTGGAAGCAGAAAGTCCTAAACCCACCAGCAAGGGAATTAGTAGAATAAATTTTTTTGTCGTGTCGGTGTCATGAGGGGAACAGGGAGCTCTTCGGTCCCATTTGCAAATTGAATTTCGGGAGTAAGGAAAACTAGTGTGCATGTGCCTGTCCAATTAGCAGGTAGACACATGTAGGTAGCGGATCCACAGAGGAAGAAGAGACCCTGTGTGAGGCAAAACTGGCCAAACCGAGGAATCATGTCTGACAGAAGGGAAGAAATGACCGCGGTGGCCTTCTCAGACCCTGTGGGAAAGGCCTCTACTTATCCAGTGAAAGTGTCTACCTAGACTAAGAGGTATTTTAGTTTTCTGACTCGGGGCATGTGAGTAAAGTCAAGTTGCCAGTCCTGGGCAGGGGCAAATCCCTGAGCTTGATGTGTAGGAAAGGGAGGGGGCCTGAACAATCCCTGAGGGGCAGTAGAATAGCTGATGGAACACTGAGAAGTGATCTCCTTGAGGATAGATTTCCATGATGGAAAGGAAATGAGAGGTTCTGAGAGACAGGCTAGCAGTTTGTAACCTACATGGAAGAGGTTATGAAATGATGACAGAATAGAATGGGCCTGTGAGGTTGGAAGCAGATATTTTCAGGCAGGTTTTTACTTGTTCTGTGTTTACTTGTTCTCAGCCACTGAGGTACTGAGAAATGTTAGCTGCTAGAGAAAGGTAGCCAAGAATGAGAGCAAAAAGAGGATGGTGGATTCAAATTCTCTTTTAAAGGACATTATTCGTTGAATCAACAGAAAGATATGTGGGGAAAGGTAACGTATTTTTGAAGAAGAAAAGGATTTGGGAATATTTTTAGGTTAAGGAGTAATAAAAATAAGAATTGGAGAGTTTTTAGAACACATTCTTAAAGGAAAAGGGGGTCATTGATTATGAGCATAAGTAACTAAAAAAGAAATTATCACTGTCCTCTGAGATTGGAGGAAAAGCAGAAAAGTGAAAGTAAAGAATCTTGTTTCAGGGGAATGAGGAGAGTTATGGAATGCCCTGAATGAAGTAGAAAATTATGCTGTCTAGTTACAGCACCTTGTCAGAATGAGAAGGGTCAATATCCTGCAGCAGCTGTGCGGGAACCCTGGGGAGAGGGAACAGAGGTGCAGGGAGTACCTGTGTGCTCTGCAAGGCCTGAGTGCAGAACACCCAGAGGCTTCCCCAACTTTCTGCAGCAGCATTTCACAGGACAAGTGCACCATTAGAAAAGCAAGATTTGCATTTGTCAAGGCTGCTTCTGAATTGAAGAAATGGCAAGGATGTGAGAGCGACTGATAGAAACAAGGCCAGCATTGATTGGAGCTTTTCTCTAGATCTTGGCAAGTTGCAAGTGGAGAGGAAGGAAAGAGAATAGGTGTCATTTGCTTAGGATTTTTGAGAAAGACGAGCTGTGTGGTGGGGGAAATCCAGCTTTCATTTAACATAATTGGTAGAAAGAACAGTTGCAGCAAAGTTAATGTCAGAGATTGCACTTCAACTTAAGCCAATTCAAAAGTCCAGTCAGTGGAAGAGGAAAATAGGCCAGCAAAGAGAATTGGACACAAGAATGGCAAAAGGGCGTAAAAGCCGAACAAAGTGGAAGTGAAGTCGCACTTAATAAGGTCACAATAATGAAGAAAGCAAGTCTGTTGTGAATAGTCTTGAAAGGAATTTAGGAATAATGTCGACCTCAGAGTAACACATGCAAAGAATGGATTTGCTTAATGTAGTGATTCTTATGTTTGACTTTAGTATTCCTTATACTCATTCCTCAATTCACCTTGTGAGGCAAACAAGTGATTCTCTAAAACTCAAGGAAGAATGTCAAAACACCAACTATCAATCTGTTAAAATCACATTTTTGGGATTAAGTAATTCATTAATTAAAGCTTATAAATCAATCATATGCTGACTGGTTGCATTCAAACAAATATTTTAAATTATTTACTCTTTCTCTCTTTCTTTCTTCCTTCCTTCCTTCCTTCCTTCCTTCCTTCCTTCCTTCCTTCCTTCCTTCCTTCCTTCCTTTCTGTCTTTCTGTCTTTCTGTCTTTCTGTCTTTCTTTCTTTCTTTTCAACAGAGTCTTGCTCTGTCACTCAGGCTGGAGTGAAATAGCGCCATCTTGGCTCACTGCAACCTCCACCTCCCAGGTTAAAGCCATTCTCATGCCTCAGCCTCCTGAGTAGCTGGGATTACAGGTGCCTGCTACCATGCCAGGCTAATTTCTTTGCATTTTTAGTAGAGCTGGAGTTTCACTATGTTGGCCAGGCTGGTCTCAAATTCCTGGCCTCAAGTGATCTGCCCTCCTTGGCCTCCCAAAGTGCTGGGATTATAGGTGTAAGCCACCATGCCCGGACATTATTTAAAAACATTATTGAAATATTAGAACTCCTGAGATCGGTGGTAGGTGCATAATATGTAAGTAGATTAATACAATATTTCATGCTAAAAAATAAATAGGTCAGTTTGCATCATATAAAGCCCCAGGTTCTTTACTAGCAGTCCTTTCACTTTTTCTTTTTATATTAAATTTTGAGTATTGAGGCTCACTTAATTCTGAGATTTTTTAAATGCGTTACTAATATATTTGATTTTCTTATATCATTTTATCTTCTTCAGAATGAAGTTTGAGAAATAAAATCTAATTTCTTATTTTGTATATAGTCTTTAAAATGGATAAAATTAAGAACTATTTATAATACGAAGTATTAAATAAATCTATAAATTTAAATAATCATTATAAAAACTCTAGATTTTTTAAACCACTATGCTTCTATATAGTAATTATTTATTTTTTGTAGCTCTGCGCAGCCATAATGTGGTCAATGCTCACATTGTTAATATTGTGATTGTGCTGTTTATTGTGGCTAATAACATTATGTCATGCCTAACTATTCCTCTTTATTTTCTCTATTTCTATTTCTCTGTTTCTCTTGATCTATTTAAGTTCATCTAGGAAAGCTTGACAAATACAACCTTTAGGGCATCATTCCCAAAACCTTTTAACCAAAAATATTTGGGATGGTAAGTCATCTATGAACAACTCATAAATGATCTAAAAATCATACACAAAACCTTTAAATCAACATGTATTTGGGATGATAACTGATCTATGAACAACTCATAAATGATCCTAAAAATCAGAAAGGCTCATAGTCTTTAAGATGTGTTTATGAACAGTTAATAATGTAAGCCATACTTCCTCATTATGGTAATTCAAAACTTAATACTGTGTTAAAAAAGAGAATCTACTTTTTTTATATTTTCAGTTTTGCAAACTTTTACTATAAATCATTTTGAAATTCAATGAAAAATGACAAAAAGATCTTTAAAAACTTTATGAACATTACTAGCATATAAAATGTACTAGTCCGTGTTCTCCATTTCATATCAGAACCATTCGTAATGGCTAAACCTATTGGACATAAGGAAAAAATATATATGAACCATCTTTTAGCTCAGTAATTTTCCCCTACACGCTATTCTGGGTTCATCCATCTGCAAAATAATATATTCATACTATTAATTCATCAGCCATATTTTTCCATTAACATAATTTTGTACATTAGAAAACATGCTCTTCAAAAATGTACTCAACTGGTAATCCAGCCCCACAAGGCTATTAGAACTACTCTCTTTATCAATGAAGAAATCTAAACAGCATTACCAACATGTACACAGTCAGCACTGACATGCGAGATTTGGCTTCATTTCGTTATGACTGTTGACCCAGTCTAACTATCTACTTATTTGCTGTATGACCTGTAACAAGTCACCTAATATTTCCTCTCCCATGTTTTGAAGTTTGAAAAAACAGGCTGCCAGGATATAATACTTGTATATTCAGTAAATATTAACTGATTCATATGGTAGTTAATATAGTAAGACTATAAAGAAAACAGTTTTTGGAGGTCATTGTCACAAGAGAAGTTTTTGCAAATATTGAAAGCATTGATGGCTACCAATAAAAGAGTAAAATATGTATAAGAATACTGAATTCATAATGCTTTCTTAGTGAAACCTGTATTGTACTGAAAATGACCATAATTACTTATGTTTAAATCAAGAAGGACAACTGTGCCCTATTAAAGTTATTTGAGGCACCTCTGGAGCGCATGGGTGCTGGTATGTGTCTGTCTATTTAAGCAAAAACTCTCTCCCATCAGAAAATGTTCTCCATGAGGGCAGATACCCTGTCTTTTTTTTTTCCCTTGTAGCGATTTATCATTGTATTTGCAAGGCTTAGTACAGTGGCTACACTTACTATTAATAGCAGCTCAGTGTATATTTAAATGAATGAATACAATAAATCTTAGATCTCACCAAACATTTTAATACCCAGATAGCATATTTTTTGTTATATTCCAAAAGATTCTTTTGGAATCAAAATTGGTTGAATATCAGAAGAAGTTTGAAAAAAAAGTCTGTGGAAAAAAAATTTTTTTTTTTTATTTTTAAATATTCTATTTCACTGGACATCCATCCACAGGGAAATATTTTTCTAGGCTCTGGCTACATGACCACAGGTGAATTGGATCAGTGTTGAAAAATTAATTGAACAATTAGGGCAATCTGTTTTGCTAAGGGCTGTTTAGTACACCACAAGTGTCAGGACTGGTACTTCTAGTTCCTCACAGCTGAATTCAGGCATACAGATGAGTCATGATTAACTTTGGTAAGGCAGTTTTCAGATTTTTCTGATTTCTAGTTTTAGTATTCACACCGTGATGTTTGATACTTATGAATTTTACGTGATTTGTCAAAAATCTGAGAGCAACAGAAGTTATACTGGTACTTAGAAATAGATTCAAGACCCTTCAACTAGAGGTTAAAAGAAAGCCCAGTGGCTTCAGAAGTAGATGAAATTGGTTGTCCTGGCATATTTTCTGACTTTAGATTGTTTATATTCAATCATTTTAGATGATCATCCTAACACCTCGAAACAAACTTATTTTCTTTTAGGAAAAATAAATATAACACCTGACAATCAAACATGAGAATCACAAAGAGGATTCAATCATCATATCCTAGTGTAATCTACATAAAACCAGACTAATTGGTTCATGCCAGGAAGATAGCCACAGGAAAGTGTTTTTATTGAAAGAACTAAGTTCAGCAATAGCAAAAGGTTAATTTAAAAGAAATTGTCTAGTAGTCCTAGATAAAATCTTAGAGCAGAAAAAAGACATTAGGAAGAAACTAATAAAATCTGAATAAAGTGTGGAGTTTAGTTAATAATAATGTATCAATATTGATTAATTAGGTATAACAAACGTATAACAAATATACCACAGCAATGTTAAGATGTAAACTGGATGTGGGATATTTGGGTACTCTTTGTACTATCTTTATCACTAATTTGTAAACCTAAAAATATCTAAAATAAAATTTTATTTTCGAAGGCAAATTGTTTGCATTAGAATTACTCTCAAATACACCAGAGATTCTATTTATGTGCCATGCCAAAATGATTTAAATTCAGCATTTTTCATTTCTTTTTTCCTTAGTTTCTCACACCATAACTGCCTCGAGGACTCTCTATTATGCAACATGAAGATTCCTAAATTTTTATCCCATAACATAGACTGCTGACAATTTTTATTTTACTCTCCCGTTGGTCCTTTCCTCATTTGTTAGCCATGTGCTCTTACAGTATCATCCTGCAGTCATTGAGGATTCTTGGTTTTAGGTGAGACAATGGCTATACATGTATCAATATTTTAGAAAGTAGTATTTTATAGCACAACAAACTTTCAGGAAACCAACTAATTCTAAAATAATTTAAAAGAGGTTTATAGGTGGCAGAGAAACAATACTCCTTTTAAATAATCCAGCTTTGTGTCTTGATGTGAAAACAAAGACTGATATCATAAAGTTGTTAATTCTTTAAAAATTAATGTACATAGTCAAAGAAACTCTGAAGAAATACCTTCAAAATAAAAATATATATTAATCTAGAATCAGCTTAAAAACTGATTCTAAAATGTATGTAGACTAGGATGGGTTCAGAAGTAACCTAGATATTTCAAAAAAGAGATTAAGAATAAATAGCTGTCATTTCAAGATAGGCTTACCATCATCTGCTATATCTACCTCTATTTTATGAGTTTCCTTGTCTCTCTTCTACAAATAAAGTATATGCTTCCTGATAGATTGTAGTCATTTTTTTTTCTATCATTGCATTCCTAGTTCTTAGAATGGTGCCTGGTACATAATGGTATGTCATTAATATTTGTGGACTCAACCAATTATAAATCTATAATCTTTATGTCAGTGTAATACTTGTCAAGGGACAGTCAAATTAAAAAAAAAAAAAAGCAAAAAGACAAAAAAAAAAAAAAAAACAAGAAACAAACTCAAGCATACCTGGGACCTTAGGGTGTGTCAAAGGGAATATTAAGAATCAGTCAAACTAAAAGGAATCAAGGTTTCTTACAGTTTTGCAGAGCTCTGTCCAATTACACAGCTGGGACATAAAAAGAAAGAAATAAAAAACATAAGCCTGAAACATTTTGACACTTTTTAGTGCCAAAATACAAGAAAGTACCCAAAGAATGATGAAGACATGTATAAAGGTCACATGATCATGTTGAAGGAGCTATCACTGGCCAAATCTGGGACAATTTATACATCATTACCAATAACAAAATTAGAAGTTTATAATATATGGAACACATTAAGAATCCACAAATCAACATTAATACAAACAAATGAGGGGTGAATGAATGAATAGGGAACATTCTTCCTTCTGGTAGAATACAAACTCATGAATGTGGAAGGAATGATAGAAGAAAATTATCAGCTGGGCATGGTGGCTCACGCTTGTAATCCCAGCACTTTGGGAGGACAAGGGAGGTGGATCATGGGATCAGGAGTTCGAGACCAGTCTGGCCAACATGATGAAACCCAGTCTCTACTAAAAATACAAAAAATTGGTTGGGTGTGGTGGTGTGTGCCTATAATCTCAGCTACTTGGGAGGCTGAGGCAGGAGAATTGCGTGAACCTGGGAGGCGGAGGTTGCAGTGAGCCGAGATCGTGCCACTGCACTCTAACCCAGGTGACAGTGTGAGACTCCATCTCAAAAAAAAAAAAAAAAAAAGAAAGAAAAGTAAAAGAAAATCATTTTCCAAGCATCATAAGGACTTAGTTGCAAAAAAGAATTAAATGTAAACATATGAATGATTCTAAATGAATATAAACTATATAAAATAATAATTCAGTCTAAATTGCTGGATTAAAATTAAACAAGACAGAATGAAAATGTTAGACAGGAACATAATACAATGTGGGAAATATTGATCAGAGTTAAAGTATACTAAGTTATTTGTGTTGATTAAAAGGAAAAAGGGTAAAGATTGGTTTGGTTTTATAACTGAAATACCCATAATGAAGTTTCTAGATTTGTCATTAAAGGTTATAGGAAAGGTGTTATCTGGATTTACTGTAATATAAACATTAGATTGAGGCCAGGCACGGTGGCTCACGCCTGTTAATCCCAGCACTTTAGGAGGCAGAGGTGGGTGGATCACCTGAGATTGGGAATTCGACACAAGCCTGGTCAACATGGTGAAACCCTGTCTCTACCAAAAATACAAAAATTAGTTGGGCGTGGTGGCGGGTGCCTGTAATCCCAGGTACTCAGGAGGCTGAGGCAGGAGAATTGCTTGAGCCTGGGAGGCAGAGGTTGCAGTGAGCCAAGATCGCGCCATTGCACCCCAGCCTGTGTGACAAGAGCAAAACGTTGTCTCAAAAACAAAACAAAACAAAACAAAAAAGACTTGATTGAGAGCTGAAGAACCACGTCCAATATTGCTCAATGAAATACTTAGAAAATCAATGCTGGTTGTTGACAGTGGTCTTTGCCTTGCCTCAAGAACCTCTCATAGGGTTGCTTGGGTGTCTTTACAACAGAGCAGCTGGCTTCTTCTGAAGGAATTATCAGAGAGAGAGAGAGAAAGTCATGCTCTGTTATTTCTACGATATTTTATTAGTTCCATCTGACAGCATCATTAGACATGGGAGACTCTACAAAAAAGTATGAATACCAGAAGGCAAGCATCATTGGAGGCCATTTTAGAGGCTTTTACATATGCTTTTAAAAATATATTAACAATTTTTGTATATGGTGTCATAAATACACATCAGCTCTTTTTATTTTCATTCTTCAAGATTTCTATATTCTTAATTTTAAAAATCTTTAAAAATAATGTATAATATGCATACAATAAAGTACATAAATCTTAAAATTTTTCAAATGCATACATCTAAGGAACTACCATTTCTAGCATTTTGGAGGCCAATGCAGGAGGATCACTTGAGCCCAAGAGTTCAAGAACAGCCCGGGTGACATAATGAGACTCTGTATCTACAAAATATAAGAAAATGAGCCAGGTGTGGTGGGGCATGCCTTTAGTCCCAACTACTTGAGAGGCTGAGGTGGGAGGATCGCTTGAGCCCTTGGAGGTCAAGACTGCAGTTAGTCGTCATTATGCCACTGCATTCCAGCCTGAGCAACAGAGTGAGACCCTGTCTCAAATAAAATTAATTAAAACAAGAAATAAAACATTACTAACATACCTGATGTCTCCTTCACGCCCCTTCTGAGTAACTATCTCACCAGAGAACCATTATTTTGACGTTTAACAGTGTAATTTAGTTTTTCCTGTATTTTCAAAAAATTATACAAATGAAATTATTAGGCTGCACTCTTTTCCTTTTGCTCAGTTTTATAATTTCAACTATGTTGTTACATGTGACAGTGGTTTATTCTCTTTGGTTGCTGTATAGAGTTTGACTGTATGATTGCTTAATAGCTTATTTACTTTTTAGCTGTTAATGTTTATTTGGATTATTTATGGTTTGCAGCTATAAATGTTTTTATACATATATTCTGTGTACAGATACAGTTCTACAAACATAGATAACTAGGATCAAATTGTTGTATCAGATGATGAGTATGTTTTGAAAGATACCTCCAAATAGCTTTCTCAAGTGGTTTCATCAAGTTAGATTTCTTCCAGAAGCATATGAGAGTTCTAGTTGCTCCACATCCTCATCAACACTTGGTATAAAGTTTAGTAGGTTTGTAAATGTTACCCTTTCTGTTGTATGCAGAGTAGAATTTGTTATAGTGTTAATATTCATGCACCTGATATTTAATCAGTGGTATGCAGGTAAATGTTTAATAACCTGCTCTCCACAAACTTAATGTGCATAATACGTACATACATATGCACATGCTAATTATAAATTTTATTTGTCTAAAGGATGTGTTGCATACCATTTACAAATAAAAATTTGAAAATTTAACATTTATTATTTTAAATTCTCTATAGCAAATTAATTCTGACAGAATACTGTTCATGATTTCTATGGAACTCTGGTTTCTGTAACAAATCTATTGTCTCATTTCAATCATAGTTCCAAAGATGGAGTTACAGCCTGGTTGTGGTGGCTCATGACTGTAATCCCAGCACTTTGGGATGCTGAGGCACGAGGATTGCTTGAGCCTGGGAGCTGGAGATCAGCCTGGGTAACATAGTGAGATTTCGTTTCTACATAAAATACAAAAATTAGCCAGGCATGGTGGTGCGTGCCTGTGTCCCAGCTACTCAGGAGGCTGAGGTGGGAAGATAGCTTGAGCCTGGGGAGTTCAATGCTGCAGTGAGCCGTGTTTGGCCCACTGCACGCGAGCCTGGGCAACAGACTAAGAACGTGTCTCAAAACAAAAACAAAAACAAAAAAAAAATAAAGACGGAGTTACACCCAAGTCCACTAATGTATTGTCATTAAATCTGACATCTTAATATTAAAATATTTATCTCACAGAAATTATATTCACTAATGTAAAATCTCTTTCAGTTTAAATACTAGCTTTGTGTGTGTGTGTGTCACAGGAAGCTAATGTGTGTGTACATACACACACATACACATATATGCTAGCGACTTAGTAGAAGGCAAATGGCTTCTCATAGCTGTCTCTGCATTCAGCCTGTTAAGACATCACATGTCATGCTTGTAGTTTCTGGAAAAATTCACTGACCATGCATAAAAGAATGAAAGTGAGAGATAAATAGCATTGTAGTATTACTATGAAAATAGTTTTTATCTTGTGGGTCTATGAAAAGATCACATGGATTGCCAGGGGCCCTCAGATCGTACTCAAGGACTGCCAGAATGGTGCATTCCCTTACTGTGGAGAAAGCCTTCCTAAACCACACAGGAAGACTTCATAAATGGATATGTTGATGGACTTTAATCCATAAGAAATGAAAACATTGTTATGGTGCAAGCCACCAAAAAAGAAAAGGAAGTCAAGTGACCATCTGAGAGAAAATATTTGCAACATGTATAGGAAACAGCAGGGTCAATATCTATTATATTTTTAAAACTCTAAAAAACATCAATAAGAAAAGTATAAAATATGCCTAGGATTGGAGGCAAAAAAAATAAACAAGCAATTCACACTAACAAGTAGAAATGGCCAATAATATCCACTCCAACATTAGTGAAATAAAAACAAATTAACAGGTGACAAATTTTTTCTGTAATGAGATTGGCAAAAATTTAAAAGATATATAGTATTTGGTGTTGATGTGTATGAGCAACAAAGTCTCAGAAGCTTTTTGTGGGGTTGTATGTTAGTGTTGGTATTTGTAATAAATTGGTGATGTATATCGAAATGTACAATGTACATGCATTTGACCCAGAATTTCCATTTCTAGGAATCTACCTATAGAAATACTTACAAATTCACACAAAGTCATTAGAACAAAGATGATTTTGGCAAGATTATTTGCGGTGTCAAAAATAGTAGAATCATAAAATCAACCAGGATGTAGGGAAAACCCAAATGGGATACGAGCAATAAAAAAAGAACCTAAGTGAATTACAAATGAATAACATAACCACTCTGAAGCAAGTGATGAAGCGCTAATCTAAGTAACCTTGGAAAACAGTGTTTTGATTACATACAGCAGGACTACAGAAAACCAAAAACTATATACAAATATTGTCCTATAGTTTGGAAATTTATTTTCATGGAATATGTTTTAGCAATTCTGAAAATGCTTCATGTATACTTTAGGATTAAACAATTGTATAAGTATATTGTAGATAACAACAGCCAGGCTTCTCACTGTTGAAGAAGGAAGTTTCAAATAAGGTAAGGGAGAAGGCTAGAAGGAACACTATGATGCCAGATGGAATTGAAAATATTAGTAGGAACTCACAGTTTTTTATATACATGGATGTATGTGTGTGACCCATATACATACATATATGGATAATACAGAAATTAATATACATATGTGTAGATATATGGTTAAACATGCATATAAATATATATACATGCATATATATATAAGCTCTGTAGATAGATAGATACATAGAGAGCATATATATATATATATGCTCTGTCCACTGAGGGCCTATAAGCAATGATTTCCCAGTAGTAATAAGTACATCCAGTCTTCAGATCTTGACTTTTAAATTTTACTCTCCAATATAAGGAACTGGTTTAAACTTTACTCTCCAATATAAGGAACTGGGGCTTCTTGGTAAAATGGCTGATTCTAGATCTGGGTCACGGAAAGTTTCAGAAAGTAAGAAATTGCTCAGAAAAATAATAATAATTATTGCAGACCAGAATCATCAATGTATGCTAAAATTAGTGGGCAAAAGTTGAATAAGAACAAGGATTTTTCATATTTTCAAGATCATCTTCCACTGATGCTTTATAATTACAAAGGGGAAATAGCAACGTTTAAAGTGATAAAACCTAGAATACTCCAATTTATGCAAGCAATCGATTTAAAATTACCAGCAATGTGATACATTGTTATCATGTCTTCAAATATGATGTACTGAGGAGCTCACATCACTTCTGTAAGATTCTTGCCCAAATGCATAAGCTAAATTATGTTATGAAGAAACACATAAACATACACTGAGGAAAATTCTACAAAATAAGTGGTCAATAACCTTCAAAAGTGTTAAAGACATGAAAGACAAAGTACATTTCAGAACTGTCCCAGAATGAAGGAGACCAAAGAGACATGCCAACTAAATACAATGTGTGATTCTGGGTTAGATATGAATCAGTAAAAAGGGCATTAGTGGGACACTTGGGAACATACATATAAAATTTCTTGATTGGTTGACAGTGTTACGTTGATGCTAATTTCCTAGTTATGATTATTGTACTATGGTTATGTAAGATGTAAAAATTTAAGGAAGCTTTACAAATATAGTTAGTCTGAAATAATGTCAAAATGAAAAATTAAAAACCATATAAAATAGTGAAATCAGCGTAAGTGTGCATCAAAAAATTATGGCATATATATCCTGTGGATATTACACTGCATTTAAAAAGAATACAAAAGATCTATATGTACAGACGTGACAAAGTGTTGTTCAAATACCAATTAATTAAAAAAATACAGTTGCAATGTAATGTCTATCATCTCACTTATATATCAGGCAAATTATATATGAGTTCATAGGAAAAAAAAATGAATAATTCTAACCAAACTATTTACTACTTTGTCTTGATTAGAGGAAGATGTGAGAAAAATGAAGGTTTAAGGAACACTTGTATTTTATTACATATATTTGTATATTATTTTAATTTCATAACAAGAATATATATATATATATATATATTTTTTTTTTTTTTTTTTTTTTTTGGAGAAATTTCCCCCTTT